>NW_017307172.1:235670-269539 GCF_000935625.1 Nanorana parkeri
TATCCCTTTTTATTTTTTTAATTTTAATTATAATTTTTTTAATTTAATTTTTTTATTTTTTAAATGTCAATTTACTTTATTGCTATCACACAGGAGCTAACAAGACCCTGTGTGATAGCATTTGGAGGTGACAGGTCCTCTTTATTAAACCTGTCACCTCCAATACAGGAGTGTGAGCACATCACTGTGCTGGAACTCCTGTGACAGCTGAAATGGGAAGGCTGCAATTGCAGCTCTCCCGTCTGTGTTTACACGGAACAGAGCAGAGAATGGACACTCTCAATCCTCAACTGCTTTGCCGAGGGACTGCAAAAACCACAGCAGGGAGGGTGGACAGTGGGGGCGGGGGACCTGCAGGCATATTACAAGTGACCTCAGCGGCATCACTTGTACTAAACGAGCACCGGCTTCCCTGCTTTACATTTAGCCCTGCTTTCCCGAAGCAGGACTACATGTAGAAAAAACTACCGGACCTGCAACTGTGCCGCCCCGAGGCCAGGCCTCGTTAGCCTTGTGGGGAATCTGGCCCTGGTGGTACTTACATACATGGTAACATAGTATTTGAGGTTGAATACAGACACAGGTCCATCAAGTCCAACCTTTGTGTGTATGTGTGTGATTGTGCATTTGTATGTGTACATGAGTCCCTTTTCCGTCCTTGTTTTTAAGTGTACATGTACCCCTGTATGTTGCGATCTCTGAGGAAGGTATCCAAATGCTTTTTGAATGATTCAATACTCTCAGCTGTTACCACTTCTTGTGGCAGTGAGTTCCAGACTTTAACCGATCTCACTGAAAAAAAGCCCTTTTTAATACAAGACAGTACTCTGCTCGCTTTGTTTGCCGCAGCCTGGCATTGCAAACTATTATTCAATCTGTTGTCTACTATGACCCCCACATCTTTTTCCATTTCGGACTTCCCTAGTGGAGTACCCAAAAATGTATATTCTTCTTGCCTGTTTTTAACCCCAAAATGCATTACTTTATATTTTTCAACATTAAACCTCATCTTCCATATGGTTGTCCACTCCCCTATTTTATCCAGGTGTAATGTTATAGTGTCTAAGTACGTGTCTATTACACTCACAATTTTAGTATCATCAGCAAACACATAAACATGGCTGAAAATACTTTCCCCAATATCATTAATGAACAGATTAAATGGGGCCTAGCACAGAACCCTGGGCACGCCACTCTCCACCATAGACCAATCTGAAAAAGAGCCATTTATCAATACTCTCTGGACACGTTCCTGTAGCCAGTACAGCCATGTACACACCATTTCATCTATGCCCATAGCTCTCAGCTTGTGTACTAAGCGTTATGCGGTACTGTGTCAAAATCCAGATATACCACATCCACCTGTTTCCTCTATCCAGATCTCTACTCACCTCTTCATATAATGTCAGTAGGTTGGTCTGACAAGAACGGTCCCTCCTAAATCCATGCTGATTATCATTTATTATACCATTACCATGGATAAAATCCACTAAATATTCCTTTATCATCCCCCCAAATAGTTTGCATACTATTGATGTTAGACTGACTGGTCTGCAGATCCCTGGTTGGCATCTTGAACCTTTTTTGAAGATTTGTACTACTGTAGCTTTCCGCCAGTCAGTTGGTACCCTTCCCGACATTATGGAGTCCTTGAAGATGAGAAATAATGGTCTCACTATAACCTGTTCTTTAAGTACCTTGGGGTGTAGGTTATGTGGTCCTAATGATTTATCTTCATTAAGGTTTTCAAGTCTTTGTTGAACCCCGGCTAATGTCAACCACTGCATTAATTTACAGCCTGAGCTACTCACCTTCTTGTCTTATCACCTTCTTATCTCCATGAAACCTGTCTTTTTCCTGAGTGTATACTGAGGAGAAAAAATAATTAAATAATTCAGCCTTCTCCCTGTCGTTTGTGATTAATCTCCCCTTGTCATCTTTTATTGGGCTGACCTGCTCTTTCTTTACTCTTTTACTGTTTATATATTGGAAGCTTTTTTGGGGTTCTTTTGACTGACTGTGTGCAATATGTTTTTCATAATCTATTTTAGCTGCTCGGATTTCATGTTTACATCTGATGAAGCAGATCTCTGCTTCATCAGCTTCTTTGGGGGTGCCCAGGTGACATTAGGGGTCTTACAGACTCCTAATGTCTCCATAAAAAGGACCCGTCAGTGTGCCTTTGCAATTATATAGGGGGATTGTCATCCCCCTATGTGATAGCAATAACATTAAGTGTAAAAAAAAAAGTCACATAGTTTGCTATCACATAGGGGGGTTTTATTAGCCCCCGTATGTGATAGCAATAAAGTTTAGTGGAAAAAAAAAGGAAAAAGAAATTAAAGTCCCCCCACCCAAAAAAAATTTAATTTACACATAAAAAAGAATTTAAAAAAAATAAAAAAAATGTAAAGTCCCCACCCATACATACACGCATGCAAACATGCGTCGGGGCGCATACGTGCAAAAAAGATGATTTCGCCCATTACGCCGCACATGTTACATATCGCCGCGAACGTCGGAGTGAGAGCAATACGTCTAGGGCCATCAATCACTGATAACACTAAACTGATGAGCGGTAAAAGCTTTTAAAGCGTCGCCTGTGGCCAATTTTGGGTATGGTAGTTTTCTGCGATGTCGCAGGTGCGCGCAATTTTAAAGTTTGACTTGTTTGGTGTCTATTTAACCGACGTGACCCCGACTTTTATATTTTACCAATAAATTGGGTAATAATAAATGTTTCCTAACATAATGTAAAAAAAAACTTTATTTTTTCAAAATTTTCAGTAATTTTTCCTAATTATAGTAAAAAATAAAACCCCCAGTGGTGTTTAAATACCACCAAAATAAAGCTCTATCTGTCCCCAAAAAATGGTATAAAATTAATTTCAGTACAGCGTTGCATGACGGAATAAACGTCAGTCAAAGTATCGCAGCGCTGAATACTGAAAAATGGCCTGGCCGGGAAGGGGGTCTAAACACCTGGTCTTGAAGTGGTTAAAGCATCGCCTATGACCAATTTTGGGTATTTTAGTTTTTTGAGGTTTCGCGCGCGTGCACAATTTTAAGGCTTGACATGTTTGTTGTCTTTTTACCAGATGTGACCCCCAACTTTTATATTTTACCAATAAATTGGGTAATAATAAATGTTTTATAATTTAATATAGGGGAAAGTTTTTTTTTTAATGCTGTAATTTAAAAAAAAACCCCAGTGGTGATTAAATATCACCAAAAGAAAGCTCTATCTGTCCCCAAAAAATGGTAAAAAAGTAATTTCAGTACAGCGTTGCATGACGGAATAAATGTCAGTCAAAGTACTGCAACGCTGAATACTGAAAAATGGCCTGGAAAGGAAGGGAGTTTAACACCGCAGACTTCAAGTGGTTAATTATAACTTTAACCAGCATAGAAGCAACATAGCTGGATGGGAGGTGGTTAACAACTAGCCAGATGTTTCACTACCTGTCAATCCTCTCCCTATCTGCGCAACATTAAGAGCAAAAATAGAGTAGGAGAAAAGGATGCCACACATTTGATTTCAAAATATATTGTACATATTTCTATGCTGGTTAAAGTTATAATTAATTAAGTTATAAGGCGTGATGTCAGTAGTTGAGAACTCTGTAATGGGCAGTTCAATTCAGAATACTATAATACCCTGTTGTATTTTGCTGGTAGATTTATTTTGTCCATGCTTATTTTAAACTGTGAAACTTAGTTTTTTGTTTTTAAATCTATTAGTAGTCACATAGTTTGGATTTGTATTTATTAATTATTCATTTGTATTCCTATAGTGTCCAAATCACATATTATATTGATTTTCTGGGCAGATGAGAGAAAAGTCAGCCAGTTTGACATGCTCAGTAGAATATCATACTAGGGCCAATTTTTAGACAGGGGCTGATTAAGCTACCAGAATGTCTTTGAAAGAGTACCCAGATGTGAGTGGGCGTCTTAAAAAGTCCTTTGTGACCATGCACAAGCAGGAAACTGTCAAGATGTTAAACAGTCGCCTATGGTCAATTTGGGTGTGGTAGTTTTTTTGGGATTTTGCGGTCGTGCACAATTTTAAGGCTTGACATGTTTGATGTCTACTTAACCAATGTGACCCCATCTTTTATATTTTACCCCAAAATTGGGTAATAATACATGTTTCACAACATAATAAAGGGACATGTTTTCTGTACTTATTCATTATATGGTAAAACAATTAAAAAACAGTGCTGTTTAAACACCACCAAAAAAAGCTCTATGTGTCCATAAACAATATATGAAATTAATTTCAGTACAGCATTGTGTGAGATAATAAGTGTCAAAGTACCACAGCGCTGAGTACTGAAAAGTGACCTGGACCGGAAGGGGGTATAAACACCCTGATCTTCAAGTGGTTAAGTAAGCTTCCACATGTTAAAGAAGCCTATACAACGTGATCCATTGCTAACTGTTACCAGTGATCTCTGTATGGTTATGCTATGTCTATGCTATAAGCAGTGATTGAAAAAAATAATGATGAAGTAATAATTGCTAGATTTTTTTTTTCTTTAACTTACCTTCAACAAAAGTTGGTACTTTGTGATCCTTTGTACAGGCTTAATAAGGTAAGAAGAAATAGAGTTTGCTAATTCATGGCGTTGTTGAATTTCCTGTAAAACATGCAGCGAACATAGCATTACAATATGTTTTCTTTCATATTTATTACTAAAAAGTAAATTTGATTCTACTGAAGTTTGTAGCCCTAGTAACTGTAAAAACACCACCTTAGATGATAGACCTCCAGAAAAATCCATCAAACACATGGGCATGGGCAAGGTTTCAACCACCAATTTCAAAAGTATATTCCAGACACAAAATTAAATAAATGATTTAATTACGTTAAGATAAATTATATGCAACAACCCCAATAAATATGCAACCACTGCCTTTTGTGCATAATCCTCAGATATATTCTCACATTATTACCATGTTTCAAATGTAATCATAACTCCTGTAAGTGTTTGTAACCCCCAAGGTATAATTGCTCTGTTTCTTCATTGCTAAATAGTCCCAAGATGGAAGTTCTGTGAAAATACAGCGTGGTCACACTTTGGAGCGGGCCTTCAATGGAGCAGTGTGGCCTCATATACTGTATTTGCAAATGGAAGCAAGAAATCCTCTGTTTTTACTGCAAATTGTTCATATTGTGTAGAATTTTTTTGTGTGTTTCTTGAGGACCACCAGAAAATATGCTAGGGATTTATATTTTTTTGTGTTATGCAAGGTATGAGAGGTCAGAGTGGGTGACTTTGACATATTTACATTTAACATTGTACATTTTGTTTTGTATCATCATCACAGTAAAAACAGTAATTTGCTTCTTTTTTTTTTAACGTGTCTTGCGTGGCAGAGTACATTTTTTTCAGAGCACCATCTTAGGGATTCAACATCATTATACAACCAATTTTCCTGATATCAAAACAATTTATACAATCATTAGGTTGGCATCATTGCAATTATGTCTGATGCAGCCTGAAGTCTTTACTAAACAATAAAAGCCTACAGTCTGAAGATGAATACTGCTACCTTCAGTGTTTTTTTTTGTTGTTTTTTTTTATAACACCAGCGTACCAAATGATGAGATTTTGTAGTTACCAGTAAAATCAATTTCTTGGAGTACAGTACAGAACACAGGCACATTAACCACTTGCCATCTATCCATTTAGTTACAAGCTCCTTCCAGCAGGGCATCATGAATATAAATTTTTTCTTTTCCCTCTTAGCACGTGCACTTCAGCAGAACACACTTGACAGGTGTTAACAGCCGGTAATGGCTGTTACACATACACTATTTTCTGCTTCATCAGCTTCTTTGAGGGTCCCCAAAGAAGGGGTCATTAAAAGGTCTTAGAGAAAACACAATTTTTTAGCCCCCTACATATTCGCACATATAAACATAAATATGCGCTGGGTGCGCCAATGAGTGAAAACGACAATTACATAGTTACATAGTATTTGAGGTTGAATAAAGACATTAGTCCATCAAGTCCAACCTATAGGATCTCATTCTTAGGAATACTTGTACCCCTGTATATTACGGTCCCTTAGGAAATCGTCCAAAAGTTTCTTGAACAATTCCACACTCCACCGCTCTGTGAAGAACCCCCTTCTCCCCTTGTGCTGGAATTTTATTACCACCAATTTTAGGTGGTGGCCTCTAGTTTTTGTAATGGAGTTAATTTTAAATAGTTTGTCGCTGATGTTGCTGTCACCATTGAACATCTACTTCTCCCACCTCTGTCCCTCCTAAACAGGTTATACCCCCTCTATATTAGTAGCCCAGTCATGCGTGCTGTCCAGCCAGGTTTCCGCTATACCCACTATGTCGAAGTCCTCTTCGATTACCCTTTTCAAGCTCTTCTATTTTATTTGACAGACGTCTAGCATTGGTGTACATATATTTAATTCCTCTCTTTTTGTGGGACCAAAGTTTACTTCCTTCTTCCTCCCCACTAACACTTTCTAGTTTAAAAGCTCCTCCAGTCTTTCTACCATTTCCCCCCCCAGGAATGCTGCACCTTCCCCATTAAGATGCAGCCCGTCTCGGCTGAAGAGCCGATAGCCGACTGCAAAGTCAGCCCAGTTCTTGGCACCGGCAGTATCTCTGAGAAAACTACTGTGGAGGTCCTTTCCTTCATCCTCGCACCTAGGTATCTGAACTCCTGTTTTAGGACACTCCAATTTCCTCCTATTTTGTCATTGGTGCCGATGTGCACCATGACAACAGGGTTGTGCCCAACCCCATCTAGTAATCTGTCAATTCGTTCCGCAATGTGTCGAACACGAGTCCCCGGCATTCAGCACACTGTTCGACGCTCACGGTTTCGATGACAGATTACCCTGTCAGTCCGCCTGATGATGGAGTCTCCCACCACCAGGATCTGTCTCTCCTGACCCTCCATCCTGCTCCCGTCTTCGCCGGAGCACTCACTCCCCCTGCGGATATAGGATGAGTTGTGCTCCAGCAGTGTCCCCCCTGAACTGATATCCCCAACATCCTGCAACTTGGCATATTTATTATGGTGAATCAGATCAGGGCTGACCTCTCTAGCACTCTTCCCCCTCCCCCACCTTCTAACAGTAACCCAGCTACCCACCTCTGGAACCTGCTCCTGATCCAGAATCTGTGTTTCTAAACAAACAACTCACTCACATCTAGCGCAAATGTATTCCCCCTCGAACGCACCCTTACTATTTTTTATTTTTAATGTATATTAGAGATTATATAAGATTCATTATTTAATTGTAGTTTTATTTATCTAGGGTTTAGTGAATCACGAGTGGCCCGTTCAATAACTTATTTGTTAAATTAAATCATGTAGATTAGATTAAAATAAATTATACTGAATTATACTACCGAGTAGGGATGCACAGATACTTTTCGAGTACCAGTGCCGATACTTGGCATTTTCATGAGAACTACCAGGGTTGCAGCGGGGATCGGGCTCTGGCGCTCCACCACTGTCCTGAAATCATTAGTCTGTATTGTTTTAGAAAAACTGTCACATGACAATAAACAAAAATGTATCAGTACTCGTACTTGGAAGTACTCGGCAAGTACCAGTACTCGTACTCGCAAAACTGGTATCTGTGCATCCCTTTATTTATATTTATAAAAACTAAATTGTACATTAAAACAGAGATGTACAAATCCCAGGAGCTCCGTGTGCTCCTTACTAATGACAGCGGCCTCCTAACTTTTGTATTTTTCTCTAATCTAGTCTTGGAGCTCAAAAGTATCGGTACATGTACTCATACTTGTACCGAGTACTGTACTTGGTATCTGTGCAACCCTACTACCGACCTCTGGTATAATTATACTGCCGCCCTGGATTAAATGATGCTTCCCCCCTGCGGTTAAATGTGGTTAATGGTGATATTAATAATATTAGCGCCCTGTGGTTAGATTAATGAAACCTCCTGGGATTAACTGATATCAGATTAATTTAAATTTGAATTGCACTAGCGCCTTGGGATTAGATTAGATTGCACTATCCCCCTGGGGTTACGTTGGGGTTAGGCTTTAACACTTTGAGTGCTACTGCTGCCCCCTTAGCAATGTAACAATACTACTTTTCTTTCTATTTCTATTTATATGTTTAGTTTTATCTTTTAACTTTAACTCATACACTAACAGTTTAACCTACATCCTATCAGTTTGGTATGCAATGCAAGTAAATTAATAACTCAAATAAATACAAATGAATAGTTAACCCTTTTTTTAAATTAAAATTACACTCTCCTCCCTAAACAACTCCTCTCACCCTCCTCCTATACACTCCTACCCCCCAAATCCACAATACAGATCCTGAAAACAAACTACAACCCCCTCACCCCAATCACTTTCATACGACCTGCTCCTGATGACAGTGACGTCTCCTTCGTACCCAGCCTCTGTCCACACAGGCCGACCGGTCCCTCCGTCTGTCCCTTCAACCTCTGGTCTCCCTCAGCTTGGCTCCGTGTCCGTCCGTCCTCGCCACCGGCGCTCGCCCTTCCCTGCTGTCGACCTCCGGTCCCTCCGCTCTCCGGTCCCTACGACTGAATGACCCCCGCCTCTCTCTTAGCGTCTCGCGACACCCCCGCTGCTGCGCGCGTGCTCTCTCACTGCAATCGCTTCCGCAATCACTTCCGCCACTTGTGCTGTGCATGTTACATATCACCACAAATATCGGGGTGTGAGCAATAACGTTAGGGCCATTAATCACTAATAACACTAAAGTGGTGAGTGGTAAAAACGTAAAAATTTTCGCCTATGGGCAATTTTGGGTATAGTAGTTTCTTGCGGTTTCGTGGGCACGCACAATTTTAAGGCCAGACATGTTTGGTGTCTATTTACCCAACGTGACCCCATCTTTTATATTTACCAAAAAATTGGGTAATAAGAAGTGTTTCTTAATATAGGGGAAATATTTTTTTTCAAAATGTTTGGTAATTTTAGTTAATATAGTAAAAAAAAAAAAAACAGTGATGATTAAATACCACCAATAGAAAGCTCTATATGTCCCCCAAATTTTTTTTTTTATTGTTATTATTTCCCAATAATACATAATACATGTAGAGGTTTGTAACTTCAATTTATCTCTTAAATAACATAAATTATTCATAATTCTAATTAAAAAGAAAACCTCTGCTCTTTTCCAGCGTTAATCACTTTACCTTTCACTACCACATAACTTCATCCAGCTCTTATTGTCCTCTGAAGGGGAGGGAAAATTCCATGTCTCCATTTAGATACACCTCTAGTGATTAACTTATCTATAACCCATAATCCCTTTCTTCCCATCCACTTCATATATATATATATATAGATAGATAGATAGATAGATAGATAGATCCATCTATCTATCTATCTATCTATCTATCTATCTATCTATATATATATTCACTCAATTCTTAGTCAATGTGCACACCTCAAGTGTTATTATGATTTTGGGATCAATATGCCCCATTCTCATTAAAATTTCCCCTTAAAGTGACATTAAACCCTCAGATTTTTTAACATAAACCAATACTGTAATGTGTGCCTTACTGTAATCCATGGTAGTTTCCCTTCTCTTTGCTGCTCTTCCTTTTAAATCCTCATGTCTTCTCATGCTGGGGGAGAAGTTCCCTTTGCAGCTGAGTGCCTCTTCCTGTAGTGCTGGCTCAGTTTGCAAACCTACACACAGACACCATGTATCCATTCCAGAGACAAGGTAGTCTGCTGCAAAACAGAAGTTCTGCCCAGCATGAGAATAGATACAGATTTAAAAGGAACAGCAGCAAAGAGAAGGGAAACTACCATGGATTACAGTAAGGCACACATTACAGTATTGGTTTATGTTAAAAAATCTGAGGGTTTAATGTCACTTTAATTCTTATCCCGTCCTCCCCCTATTACTAGTGTTCCCGCTTTTACTGTGAATCCTTAATCTACAAAAAAAATTTCAGGGATGTCCTTTCATTGCCAAACCCTATATGTGACTATCTCCACCCACTTTACCCATGTTACTTTCTCTAAAATATAACCCCGTGTTGTCCCTCCCCCTCACCTCCTCCCTTCCCTCCAGAAGACAATCTCTTTCCTTTCTATCTTAACACTCTAACAGGTCATGTGCTATATTAAAAAAATAAACATCCTAATAGTCGTTTATGTATCCATCCGGAGATTATTTATTTGCTCCTTGGCCATGAATACATTACCCATACTTCTTTTTGTTCAGTTTCTCATTTTATCCTTCTTTTAACACTTTTCCTAAATTCCTCTGATTGTCTATACATTTCCCATTTCTCCCATATCTTATTGAAACTATCTTTCCTATCTATGTCCCTTGCACTTAATTCCTCCATATATCTTATTTCTTCCATTATGTTTAACCAACTCTCTAATGTAGGTGGTACCGTTGATTTCCATCCCCGTGATATACCAATTCTGGCTGCAACCAGTATAAATCTTAGAATATAATTTTTTATTGGGCCTGGTATCAGTAATAGTAATGCAATTAAAGGGTCCTTTTCAATATTTGTTCCCTCCATAGAGCGATATATTTCAAATACTGACTCCCAAAACAGCTGTAATCTAGGACAACTCCACCAAATATGCAAGTACGTTCCCTCCTCTACACCACATCTCCAACATCTATCGGATACTTCTGGGTTTATCCGTTTAATACCTTCCGGGCACCTATACCATCTAGACAGTACTTTATAATTTTGTTCTTGGTGAACTGAGGATATTACAGAACTATGTCATACTGAATATTCTTCTCCATTCTTTCTCTGATATTTATTTCCCCATATCTTGTTCCCATCTTTTCATATACTTTGTGTGTCCCTTATCTTCCTCTTCCCTCAGCAGGCCATAAACCGTCGATAGTGTATGTGTAATAGGTATCCCTGATGTGCAGAGTTTATCAAATGACGTAAATGGCCTATTGAGGATTTTAAGTGCTCTAAGTTATTCTATGTAGTCTAATAATTGCACTGCCTCCATCCATAGTTTTCTATTGATTTGTCTCTCTGGTCTTAACTCTGTTTTCAGCTCTTCTTTACCTGGCTCTAAAACCTGCCACACCTGTATATGGGAAGTACTCTCAATTATTTAGTAAGGAAACCGCTTGCATACCTGGTGGAAATTGTGGATTTCCGACAATGGGAGTCAAAAGCCCAGGTCTGGATGATAGATTATATTTAATGACAGACCTATCCCAAATTTGCAGTACCGATTTTACCAGGAATGGCAAAGTTGACATATGAGGTCTATTTTCTATTGACAGCCAAGGGATATTCCTCAGGAATATAGGGGAGATAACCGCTTCTAATTTTACTACCCCCTTAATCTGACTATTATGTATCCAATCTAATAATCTTGATATGAATGCCGCTTTATGATAAAGTGCAAAATCCGGGATTCCCAGTCCTCCTCTTTGTTTTGATCTCATAAGTACTTTTACGCTGATTCGGGGGGTTTTATTAGCCCACACGAATGTCATTGCTGCAGTACTGGCATGATATCCTACCAAGCGGTTGTCGCACAGGGCTCCTTGGACGAGCCTGGATGCCATACCTTCAACTGACTACTACCGCTCCATACGTTCCGTTCCTGACGTTTCAAGGGCCCTTACTTCTTTTGAACTGTTATGTACTGCTTCCACACCGCCTACGCATCTTATCTCTTTATTGTACCACATGCTCCTCTCCCACTACTCCACATCCTTACCCTCTTACACTCACGCCTGGACCATGGATGTAGAGTCTGCCATGACTCCCACTGATTGCGATAAGGTCTTTATCTTCACACATTGCTTATCAATGTCTTGTAAACTGCAGGAGCGCAACTTTAAGCTGCTTTCCCGATGGTACTTTACTCCGGTGCGATTACACCATATGTTCCCCTCGGTGACACAGACTTGCTGGAGGTGCCTACCTACATATGTGGTGGTCCTGCCCCTTGGTTAAGGGATTTTGGGGTGTCATACTAGACATTTATGACAATGCTCATGCTACGACCACACCAAATACCCCTGCTTTGACCCTACTAACGCTGATTCCCACTTCAATCTCAAAAGCAAAGAAATCTACCTTGCGGTTCTTCCTATTTGCAGCCAGACAGGTTATCGCGGCACATTGGAAGTCCACTCAAGTGCCCTCCTTAATGACGTGTCTTGTCCGGCGCCTATTGGTCTGTCTCCCCCCCCCTCCCCTCTACGTATATTGAGGTATACAGAGCCGTAAAGCACTGCTCAGTCGCGGATGCTCATATGCCCTACGCCGCCTTAGGCTCTTCATCTGTTTCTATGTCTTGAGACATCCCCCCTGTCGGGCGACATTCGAATGCACTGGGTCCTGTGGACCAACTTACCTGTATACCTGCATACCCTTTGACTTTATGCTATGTATGTTATATTTTTTCTCTTGTTTGAAACAAATAAAACTTTATTTGACTAAATTGATAACCCTGGTGGTGCTATCTCTAGTCTCCTGCCCCTTGACAAATCCGGTTTGGTCCAGATGTATAATTTTGGGTAGGACCCTTTTTAACCTGTCAGCCAGTACTTTTGCATATATTTTCAGGTCGATATTTATAAGGTAAAGTGGGTATCCACATTCTGATAGATCTTTCCCTGGTTTTGGGAGTACAGATATATGTGCCTCCAATGTCTGTGTAGGGAAGGGGCAACTCTCTAACTGAATTACAGACCTTTGTAAAAAAAGGTCTTAATTGCTCCTCAAATTGTTTATAAAATCGGGCTGTAAACCTGTCTGGAAATTGCTTCATTTCTTTTTCTGAAAATATTAAATTCATGTGTTCTCCGTCTTTGATACCAATTACAGGCGTATTTGCTTCTCTTATATATTTCCTTATTTTACCTATATATTTATCCAATGCCATATCTGCATATTTACCTCTTATTGAGTACAGAGATGCATAATATTTTCGAAAAGTTTCTGTTATCACAGACAGAGAATGTTGAATATTCCCATTTTCATCTTTAATTCATATTATATTAGTGTTTGGGGCCCTTGGATGAATTTTTCTAGCTAACCACTTTCCACATTTCTTACCTTCTTCATAGTGATGTTTTTTTATTTTTATCTCTAGCAATTAGCATTTGTTGGTCTAGAATATTACGGATTTTAAAGCTAGACATGTTTGGTGTCTATTTACCCAACTTGACCCCCATCTTTTATATTTACCAAAAAATTGGGTAATAAGAAATGTTTCTTAATATAGGGGAAAGGTTTTTTTCTAAATTTTGGGTAATTTTAGTTAATATAGTAAAAAAAAACAAAAAAACCCAGTGATGATTAAATACCACCAAAAGAAAGCTCTATGTGTCCCCAAAAAATTGTATACAATTAATTTCAGTACAGTATTGCATGGCTGAATAAATGTCAAAGTATCTCCAGCGCTGAATACTGAAAAATGGCCTGGAAAGGAAGGGGGTTTAACACCACAGTCTTCAAGTGGTTAAGAGAAGACTGACTAGTATGCAGGTATCATTAGGTGACTGGACAATGGCCAGAGCTGTGAAGACCCTCATGAAGCCCCTCCCACACCCAATAATCATTTTTTTAGCAGGATGTAGAGGACGCGGAGGGGAGGGTCGTGTGTCTTGTACTGTATTCTATGAAACAGATTTTACTAGAAAGTAAAAACAAATCCTATGTTCTTGATTGTAAAGTAAAGGAGAGACAACTGGGATGTCCAAAAACCATAGCGCAAATAGGGTGGGCGGCATAGCAAACAACCATCAACAGACACACAAAATTAGAAAAAAAGGCAACTACAGACTTGGATAGCAGCCCAAAGCATCTTATGGCCAAAGCTAGAATCAGTTAACAAATGCTGGTAAAATGTGTTTGGACATTTAGACATAAATCACATCTGATCATGAAAGTTAAATCCACTAAAGAGAATTTCAGCAAGGAACAAGGATAAAACTATAATACCATATATCATCTGTATTTTTCTAAGCTCAATATTTCCCCGTAATGTATGTTTACCACCTGTTCTAAGCAGCTTTATACAATTTAAATGCACTTGAAAACTAACTATGCTGGTGATAACAACCTCAACAAACTCTAGAGTTGGCAAGGTTTTTTGGGGGTCACAGAATATAGGCCTTTAAGCAAACTTTTGTGCTACCAAATAATGCAGACAAAAATAAGTGCTAGTTTAGCTTAGATTCACAGAACATCTTGGCACTAACAATTAAGGCTAAACACACACACAGGAGGTTATGATGTACAATGCCACTGAACCTCAACAGAACATTCACACACTTAACTATGTGCTCTGACAGCTAAATTATCTGGCTAACCCACCTGTCCCTGTACTTTTGTTGACCCCGACAGGGTCACTCTAATCTATTTTGCCATCAATTCCAACACATTACAGACCATTATATTTCGACTCCTAGATCTTTAATTTGGTAAATGTGCTATATTTTATAAGACAATGAAATATCAGGTAATAAAAAAAAAAGAAAGAATAAGAGATACCCTTCAACTCATAAGCTTGAATAATAGTTTGTGGAATAACAAGCTGGCTGCCACATTCTGGGTCCCTCAGGAATGACAAACAGGGGGCTAGCCTCGTGGATGGAAACTGGAGGAGAAAGGTAAATAAGAATGGTCTGAGCCACATCCAAAAAGTGGAGTGACATTTCTCAGGAATCTTTGGAGCAGGGCATAAAGCTAATAGGACAAGTTCTGATTAAAATGGATGGCAGAGACCATGTTAAAATTAAGGAGGCCATAGGCTTCAGCTCTACATTTCTAGAAAGGACTCTATACAAGTCAAGGCCCCCAGTTCAGAAAAAAACACTTAGCAGATGTAATGGCGACAAGAAAGGTCACCTTACAAGTGAGTAAAAACAGAGGTATCTCAGAGGTTCAAAGGGTGGCTTGTTCAGCACTCACAGGACTAAGCTGAGGTCCCACAGAGACACCAGTGTGCGTACAGTGGGGACATGAATGACACCCCCACACAAAGACCTATACTAGGGAGTGTGAGGCAAGAGGCCTCTACAAAAGAATTACGAAGGCAGACATTTGCTCATTGAAAGTTTCACCTTTGAAAATAAGTTTTACAAACAGATATGGGGGACAGCCATGGGGAGCTCTGCTGCCCCCTCATTTGCCAACCTCTTTGTAGGTTTTCTTGAAGAATGCCATGTTTACAAATCAAACCTCTATAATAGGCATGTAAAACATGGATACAATATATTGATGCTATATTCTTGATTTGGGATGGTGACTATAGATTGCTTGGCAAATTTGTGATTTTCCTCAATTGAATGTTTCCTGGCATTGTCTTTAACCCAGTGTGTTCTGAATCAGAAATTCCTTTTCTTGATGTTTTGTTTACAGTAATTACCAACAAACTGATTACATCAGTTTACTCCAAACCCACCAAAAGGAACACATTATTGCATTAGGACAGTGCCCATCCCCAACATTTATGGGACAACTTACCCATTTCCCAGTTCCTACGGGTAATGCGGATATGCTCTCATGCTACCACACAAACAACACAGATTAATAGCAGATATGATAAATTCCAGGATACCTCACAACAATATTAGATAGATCATTGGTGAAGGCGTATGAGAGATCCACTGGGACATCTGTCAACCGTGACACCCAGGGGAGGATCCCATTCATACAGACATTTCCTCCTCCTCTAAGATCCTACATAGGGTCTCTAATGAGAACCTGAATATTCTTCAGGGCGGTAAAACACTCACACCAGTGATTAAAAACAGACCCTTACATGTATATACACGCAATAAAATACTCAGGGACATGCTTGTACAGGCTGACCCTAGGCCCAAATATTACAAGACACCCTTCTCGTTCTGTCAAATCTGGCTGCTACAAGTGCTACCACTGCAATATGTATAATTCTATGATTTGCGGGAATTCTTTCACACATCCTTACAATGGTAGAAAGTATGCTATACGTGGTTTTTTAATCTGCGATACCGAATGCTGCATTTATCTACTCAAATGTCCATGTGCTCTGGTGTATGTGGGCAAGACAATTGGACCCTTTAAAAGGTGTTTCCAAAAACACTGCAGTGACATACGAATAGTTATTAACAAATTTAGCAAAGGCGAAAAAATGCATGTGAACAAGCCTGCCACAACCCATTTCGCCGTGAATAAACATCAAACACATGAACTCAGGGGCATGGTTATCAAGCATATACACATACAACCGAGAGGTGGTGATAGATCCAGACAGCTTCTGGATCTATACACTTGAGAGTGTATACCCTGGGGGTCTCAATACAAATTTGGGATTGACATGTTTTCTGGACTAGTTACTTGCATCAGTTGGGACACTGACATTTTGAAATATCACCTCCCAGTTGACTTATGTTATGGGTTACTTGTGTCTTTAGGGTAATGCATCTTGGTTCCCCAGAGGGCCATATAGATGTATCACAGCAGCTCTGGGACCTATGTGTATATTTTCTAGTAAATTGTTTGTATGATTTATTATTCATTTCGATTTTGTTCCGTTTTCGAACCTTGCACCTAGCATCTGCAGCCTCTCATCCCGGCCTGCAGCCACTCCAGGCAGGGATCTGTGTCTCCATGGATCCGCACTGCTCTCCCCCGCTTGTATGGTCTGAGGCAGCGGGGATCCAAAAAGATGTTATAGTGGACAAAGGTTGGGTAGTGCAATGCAGTTCCATGTCTACCCACATCTTGGAAGCCCCATTTGGAAGCCCCATTTACATGCCTGTCCACTAGCCTAGTCATATGACAGGCAATGTAGAATCTGTATATCGGGAATGTCCAAGCCTCCGGAAGATTTTGGAGATTGTAGTAATATCCACGCTAGTCTCGGATCTTCATCTTTCCAAACAAAGCACCTCAGTTCTGCATCCATACATTTAAAGAAGGACTTGGGCAGTCTAATAGGAATCATCTGAAATAGATACAGCAATCTCGGCAATATGTTCATTTTGATCGAGGCCGCCCTCCCAAACCATGAAAAGGACACAGACCTCCATTGTTTAAGGTCTTTGCAAATTTGTCCCAATAACAGTTGAAAGTGTAGTCTATAGAGACCATTGTAGAGGCTGTGAGGTGAGAAATGTCAGTTTTGTCTACCCTCAGTCACCTATCTGGGACATGTGGTCACTGCAAATGGAGTAGCCACTGATCCTAAGAAATTGGAAGCAGTAGCAACATGGCCAAGGCCTCGAACTGTAACCGAACTTCGATCCTTTCTGGGATTTTGTTCTTATTACCGAAGATTCATAGAGGGATTTGCCAAAATGGCTCAACCCCTGAATGAGTTGCTGAAGACAGTTGGAGGAGAAGATGATTCCAAGTGTCCTGGACCAAAAGCCAAGGCTCAAGGACCCAGGAAGCCTAGAGAGTCCATTGTGACAGAATGGACTGGCCAGTGTGAGAATGCCTTTTTGAGACAAAGAGCTAAATTATGCTCAGCACAAGCCATCAACACACCTTGGAGAAGATGCCCTTTGTCTTCTTCTTTTATTGAGCAATGTTGTAGATTAGGTGTAATTCTACCTAGTGTAATAATTTAAATGGTTTTTCCATGGGCATGTTGCATCTGCCAACACAGACCATTGTTGCAAAAGAACCATTTTTTGTTCTTTTTGTATTTCTTTGTTGTCTAGCGTTCCTATATTTTTTGGGGGGGAATAATAGGCTTGAACTTTCATCATCGCTAACTGTTTGATACTGTATATATACTATGTCATAGATAGATAGCATAGGATTATTGTGTAGGTATACTAATGTGCTGCTTCGGCTGAGGCAGTGTGTATATAGTTCTTCAGGACTACGTGTCAAGATAGTCCCGGTGGGGACTGCAACCAATTTAGTCTGTCGCTTGGATTTCGTGTGCAGAGGGTATTCCGGCTGGAATGTATGTCACCCTCTGTACTCGGTCGCTACAGTTGAGGATAGGATTGCTTGTATTGAGAGCAGAGTTTCACTCCATAGGGAGTCAGGCTCTGGCCTCCTGTACATCAGGACGTGTATTTGTATAAACTAGATAAGTATCCATAGTATGTAAGATTTAGAGATATCACAGTGATGAGTATATGCTGCTGTTCTTTCTTCTCACTTTACAGGGGCAACGTGAGGACCTGACCAGCTGTCATAGGATATTCAGTGGTAGTAACCTGTTATAGAATAAGGATTGTAATTTATAAGGATAGGCTAAATAGTGTGTAGTTTAGTCAGCTAGAAGTAGGGCTCTACTTTATTGCTTACTATGATAATCATTCATTGTCAGAGTGTTGTCACAAAATGGCTCATGGCTCAGGGACAACCTCTAGTCTATGATTGTAATGTTATGGATATAACACCATGTGTGACATTGTTTTAAAACTCACATTTAATACCATTTGTTTGAAAGTTTGACCTGTTCCTAACCTTCCCTACCCATCCAACTACTGTTAGATTATTTACTCTCGGAGGAGAGTTCTTTTGAGTCGCCTATGCTCCAGACTCCGAGGACGTAGTCTTCTAAGGTGGGGGTGAGTGTAGCGCTCATCACCTTTGGTGAGGTGCTTACTAGCTATTTAGTGATAGCCAGGGCTGTATGCAGCCTGGTTGAATTTTGTAGCAGCCAGCACATGGTTAATCCCAGGTGTCCAACCTTGTCTGTACCCCCTAGGGCTGAGTGAGACTCTGTCACATTATGGGACAGCCAATGGGTGACACTGTGATATGTGTACAGGACAGCAGCCAGTTACTGGGCTTTTTGTAGCCAGTGATGTCTGCTGACAAAGGATATATATATTGGTGGGAGGCCATGTGCTCGCTCTCTTGCCTGGACCAGCCATGGACTGAGGTTGGGTCCTGTTCAGCCTGCCCCTAGGCTAGGCCGAGGCCTGGGGGTGGGAGTTGGCTGAGCTGCTGAAGGAGAAGCCTCCTTGAGAGTTTGCAGTCAGAAGAATGCCTGTAAGAATGGAAGAGCCAGGACCCGTGTGGGCTTTTGAAGTGCCTGATATTCAGAGGGACTTCTGAGTGGGGTCAGTGTTCTTCCAAGGATTGTGGAGATGTACTTCACGAAGACAAGATTTGGTGAGTCTGGAGTTCTGGAGGCCGGTGCACCTAGACCCTATACCCTCTCTCCCTAATTAGAAGTAAATAAACTGTTTAACCAGCATCTCACAACTGGAGCGGACTTCAATTTATGGGCACAAGAAGAGGGCGGTTAAAGCTAATGGGGCAGTTGGTGATCTATCCCTAGACTGACTAGATATGGACCTGTTCATCCAGCGGCTCCTTCGGGGGTGAGCGCTACATAGTATGGGATGGTATGCCATCTGGACCCGGGCTTTTCCCTGGCTTGGTCTGGTACAGAGCCAGTGCAAGTTCTTCTTCAGAAATAGGACTCTCTAATGACCCAGAAATTTGAGGATCTAAAGAGGGCATTTGGGAGGATTTATAAAGGCACATATCCGGTCTCGTCGTGTCTGTAAGGAATGGGCAGGTAGCGTTGTCGGGGGTTAAGATTATAAAGGGCGGAGTAATACTCCTGGAAGCACGAGACTATCTCTGGTGGAGAAGAGGTCATCTGTGTCGGTGATTTGCGTATGCATTGTATATGAGATCGGTATAGTTTCAACTTCACTGCTCGCGCTAGTAGTCTGCCACATTTGTTTCCACTTTCATAATAAACTCCAGTTCTAAGAGTAAATGCTCTACGAATCTTGCTATCCATTGCTGTACGTAGCCCTGTCCTAGCCTCAAGTAGTTCTTGCAATGACTGTGCCGCTTGAGATTCATTATGTATCAACTCCAATTTGGCCACCCAGTCAGACAGGTTACATACTTCAGCCTGCCTAGCCTTTTTCATTTTGGACGCTATTGCGATGAAGCGCCCCCTGATGAAACATTTATGTACTTCCCAGACCGTCATCGGGGAGGACACAATACCCACATTCAAGGTAAAGTAAGATGTCAGGTCATTCGTAACAGAAGCTACAGTACCTAAATCTGTCAGTAAAGAAGAATTGAGTCTCCATGTCCGGGTTGTCGGTATGGGGGGTCCTAAGGTAAAGGAAGTCCAAACCATTGCATGGTACGAGGTAGTAATGGTACTGATGGACGATTGAGTGACTGTTGGTAAGTCCCTCTGTGTGACGAAAATATAGTCAATACGGGAATACTTGCAATGTGTATTTGAGTAGAACGTGAAATCCCTATCGTTTGGGTGAAGAGTTCTCCAAGTATCACAGAGGCTTAAGCCTGTAAGTTTGGTCTTCAAGAACTTAAGCGTGCGTTAGGGTAGGGAGGTTCTCTTATCTGATGTGTCTACCAGTGGATTCAATGCTACATTAAAGTTTCCTCCCAATATGATCAACCCTTCCACTACTTCCAGCAGTTTTGATATTAGGGTACACATGAAACGGGCATGATTCTTATGCCTAGGTATGGAACTGACGTTTTGACTAGCAATAAAGGCACAACTCCCCCAGAGGGCGAGATGAAGAAGAGTTAGATACAAACAACAATGGGTGAGGAGGAATGGGGTATCAGAAGGGGAGGGGGAGAGAACTAAGAAAACACTCGAGTCTTGAACCCCAACCAGGTCCAGAAGTCCAGCTGCGGGAGATCGGCAGGGAACCTGCTTCCTCCCACAGCGGGAGGCCTGGATAGTTCGTACGGGGTCTGTAAGGGAACAAAGCCGATGCTTCCCAGCACTAATGCCTGAAGCAATCTTCTCACCTTGGGAACGTCGTTGAGCCCGAATTAAGTAAAGTAACAAAGTAATAGGACCTATTGGCCGGTGAGTGAGACCCATCAGGGTGATACAACAATATCAACATATATAGAAGGAAAAACCCCTATAAAGACCCCCTCATCAAGGCACCTCAAAAGTTCCCGGCCTGTTCAGCTGTACTTCCCCTCCACCGCCAGAGCCATGGGTCGATCTCCTGTTCGCCCCCTAACTTTTCCCCCCTCTGTCCCCCGGTCGTGGAGGAGAGACACAGCCAACCACATCATCTGCATTCCCACGCATCACTGTAATGAATGGAATCAGGATCCCCAAAGCCCTCTCAGAGCTATGACCTGGGGAACCCAACTCCATAAACCTCCCCTTAGAGCATCCCCACAATATGGTTCAGGGTAACAGTTAAGCATCAGTGGTGTAGCTGGAGAAAAACATGTCATGTTTCACAACAGTTGATACCTTTGCATATGCATGAAATACGATCATTCTTTCACTGCCACCTATCCGGTAATAGGAGGGAAATTTAGCATGCTAAGAGAAGGCAGTTTTTGGTGACAGTCAGCAATCAAGGGCAACGGGTCAAAGTGTTGTTAGGGCATGTTCGTACAGGGATCTTATGAACTCTGGGTGTGGGATGACAGGGCATCCCAGTTCAAACTTAACAGTGATATCTACTACCCTTTATGTTATCTCCAAATCAAGGAGGAAGGGGGGAGGGGGAAAACAGCATCAACTGCCAACGGCCTCTGTGGACAAAGATTAATCCCATCTAAGGAGTGTGGGAGTCGTTACCATTGGACTCCCCTCTGGATCGCCTGGAGGACGGGGTATCCCGGAGGGTGCACTGCGTGTTCGGTCGTCTGGATCTTGGACCCCTGAGCAGGGTTGAAGCACTGCAAGAGCGGGGGCAGGGAGAGGGATCTCTCTCGTGTCTGAATTGCTCGCGAGCAGGTGGGGGGTGAAGATCTGCATACCAATCCGATATGGACACCATGGGTAGGTCTAGTCACGAGCAGAATTCCCCGACATCTGCCGGTAGACGAAGCGTCACAGTTTTCCCGCCATGTGTAGCGGTCAGGCAGAATGGGAACCACCATCTATATAGGATTCCATGGTCGCGTAGGCAGTCCAGTAGAGGCTTGAGCGCTCGCCGTTGTTGGTCTTGGAACAGCTTTACTTCATTTCCATCATAGGAGACGCTACCCCTGGTTCGTGCTTTCATAAGGATCTCCTCCTTCATGGGGAAACTTTGCAGGCAGCAAACAACGTCTTGTAGCATGTCATCTCAGGCGCCTCTAGGTCTCAGAGCTCTATGTGCTCTCACCAGCTCGATCGGGTATTCTGCTGGGCGTTCCAGTAGGTCATTGAAAATATGCAGCAAGGTCTGAGGTATGGCATCTGGCATCACTGTTTCGGGGAGACCCCCGCAGTCTGATGTTAGATCTCCAGCCTCTATTATCGAGGTCTTCCAGATGCTGCCGCATGTCGATCATATTGTGCACTGTACAATCATGCTGTAAACGCATTTGATCAAGTGCAGAATCCTGTCGACGGCCTGCTTTCTCCACCTCATCGAGTCGGCGGCCGACATCTTGGATGTCTCTCCAGAGTTTCGATACCACAGAGCAGAGAGAGCGGATTTATTGTACAATGCCATCGAGTTTAGTTCTGTCCGAGTCGGGAGTTGTTGCAAGTAAGCAGAGACGTGATCCGGGGTTGGGAAAGGCTCCAGAGCTGTTAGTTCAGTGCCGCGGTCGTCAATTCCGGGGGTAGCCAGCACCATATTGGAGCACTTTGGGCCTGTAGCCTCCAATCTCTGTGAGCGGGGGATTGGGAGCTTGCCGGGGCCTTGGTCGGTGGCTGGGCCTTTCCAATCTTCCCCATGGTGGTTAGTAAAGGGCTAAAGTAGCGTTGTGTGGGTCTCACTCACCGGGGGTTCTCAGATCAGGCAGCCATCGGCCTCGAGGTTCAGACCACACCCCCAACATAAGTCGCTTATACACAGTTTTGTGTTCCTTATTTGTTTTACCTTTTCGCAAAAAGGCGCAATTTAACATTTGCAAATATTTGTTATTTATTAACTCAATACAGTTTTAGATTTTAGATTGTCAGAAAATATTTTTTTTGTGGACGGATACTGATTATCGCTAGCAACACAGCAATTGAAAATCAAATCAATAGGAAAAAATGCAAAAATGGTGTGGTCAGCTGAGGTGCAAAATGTTCTTGAGGGCTTGGCAGCAAAGGGTTAAGGACATTAGTGGTTGATATCTAACATTGTTACCTGGGCTATATTGTGATATGACATGAGGTCTTCTGATTTGTTTGTAGTTTTACCCTTATATGGTCTCAAACTTGTTCCAGATATACGTGTTTACATGCATTAGTGTGTTTCTCAACGTGCATGCATGTTTGCCCATATAAATCGTACCAATTACGCTTTAATGGTCATTCTCCACCCATAAGTTAAATTTTTTATACAATATCTAATGTTTGATGGTGTATCATCAGATGCCCAATAAAGTTCCAGTATAGGGTTCATATCATTTATTTGTGTTAATATCTCACGATTATTGTTGTATATTATCTAATAACTTTCTTTTTGGCATCCTACATCGGTTCCTCTAAAAAAATATAAAGGTTTTTCTGGGTTGCAGACTTAAAATATAACCTGCTTCACATATATTATGTCCAATAATTTGGTTTTAAACCTTTATACTGGTCTGGAATGTTCAACTCTGGTCTCTCCTGTTTTGAATGCACCTTAATATCGTTTCAGTCTAAACTCTACTTCTACCTGTTTCCGTTCCTTGCTGTTAAATTGGCTCAGTGTTAATACAGGCTTGGGATTCAAATGTTTAACTGTTCATAAGTTATATACTTTGTTTACTGTTTCTGAACTGTCAATGGCGGGAACATGTTGGAACTTCTTGCACAGCCTCACAGAGAAACACAAGCACAAGTCTGATATGCATGCTGCACATGGCTTGGAAACAGGAAGGAAGGCACAACTTTATTCTCTACTTTTTTCAATACAACAGAGTATCCACCATAGATATATAACAAATTATAAACACTGCCATCTAGTGACTGAAATTGTATACTGCAGAGGTTGTTGCTATAAACACAGTAATGTGTATTCTAACACCCCTACTCAACAACTACTCATTATGTCAATCCCATTCTGGATCTTAATTCTATAAACCTGTTTCTTGTAAGCGGTTTTGTAAAAACATCGGCAATCATGTTATCAGTCTCACAATATGTAAGCTCAATCCCTTTTTGTTCAACTAAGTCATGAATGTAATGATGTCTGGACATCATTATGCTTGGTTCTTACGTTGATCTTCTCACTGGTAGCAAGTTTAATGCACCCTTGATTGTCCTCATGTAAGACTGTAGGTTGGGGCATTGGTTCTCCAAGATCTTTAAAAGGAGAACTATGGGGTCAGTGTTTTCCCCCATAGTTCTCCTTAGGGTAACGGAAGGACACAAACTAGCGTCCTCCCGTCAACCTAGGCTCAGTTTACCGTGAGCTACAGCTCACAGTATATTGAGACGCCGCAGCCGGAGCGGATCCCGACGTAGATGACGGGATCCGCCCAGCTGCGTGAGTGACAGCTGTTCTTCTCTTTTTTATATATCCTTCCGGCTGTGTCATATATATTTCTTCTTCGATATCACCATTGAGAAAAGCTGTTGTGACATCATGGTGCTTGATGACCATTTTCCTAGAAAATTGACAATGTCAGTATTGTTCTGAAAGTACTTTGTTTTGCAACTGGAGCAAAATTAGCATCATAATCATCACCATATTTTTGTGAATACTCTTTTGCCACTAACCGTGCCTTGTACTTACAGATCTGGCCTTCAGAGTTGCATTTGGCTTTACAAAAACATTTGCATCCGACTGCACGCTTATCTTGAGATAGCTCTGAAAGTGTCCATGTCTGCAGTTCATTAAGATATGTCATCTCTTCACCAGCAGCTCTGATTCAGTTTTATTTATCTTGGGTTTGAAGTCTTTGCAACTCATCCCATGAATCTGGCTCTGGCTTTAGTGCTTCATAAGCAACATAAGATAGACGCTTTGCTATGATGGCTTTATTGCTTCTTATGGACTTCCTGACTGAAGACTCTTGTGGTGTGGCTTCTTCTTTTTCAGAATTTGTAGTGCCTATGTTAATTTCAATTTCTTTGTCACTCTGTCCCTTGACTTTGTGTGATATTGATGTGAATTTCCCCTTAGTTTCAGGTGTTTGTGTCAGTACATTAAATTTTGAACTCATTGAGATTTCATCAACTATAACACTTCTGCTAAGTTACCTTGTTTGTGTCTTGGTACAGGATTCTGTATCCCTTTTGAGATTCACTGTAACCCACAAGTACACCTTCTTTTGCACAAGTATCCCAGGTTTTTACTTCAGGCTGTTTTATCTTCTCCATGTGATAGCACAAATAGAACCCGACCGGGGTACGCTTTGTCCCCATTGATTTTTAATTTCCTGATTAAACCCCTAGCTGAATCCATCCAATCTGACCAGAAATCCTAGGTTTTCAGACTCCCTCCCAGAACCACTCTATTTGCTGATGACCTGCCTCTTTCACTCACAGATCTGGAGTCTTCTTTACCATGCACTTTCCAATCCTTGGCTTGATTTAGTACAGTGTCTTACTACAAAGTTAATGATAGCAAATCTAATATCCTGGGTATTTGTATTGATGCTGCCACTAAAACTAATTTTCAATCTAACTGTCCCTTTGTGTGGACAACCAGTGGCCTTCAATATCTGGCCATTAAACTTGCAGAATTAAGATCTTAAAAGGAGAACTATGGGGTCAGTGTTTTTCCCCATAGTTCTCCTTGGGGTAACGGGAGGACACAAACTAGCGTCCTCCCGTTACCCTAAGCTCAGTATACCGCGAGCTACAGCTCGCGGTATACTGAGACGCCTCACCTGGAGCGGATCCCGACTTAGATGACGGGATCCGCCCAGCTGCGTGAGTGACAGCTGGCTCTGCCTATCTAGAGGCAGAGCCAGCTGTACCCGCCCCCTCCCCCCGTCCGTTCCGCCAGTCAGCGCTGGCAGATCGGAGGGGGGAGAGGGGAATCCAGCCCCTCCCCCTGTCACGGCAGAGAGCCGTGACAGGATCGAGAGGTGAGGGAACCCGGTATGTGTTCTCTCACCTCCCGATTTACTGAGCCGACCTATGACAGTCTCATTGTCACAGGTCGGCTTAGAACTATGAGGTGAGTGGAAATCACTCATGTCATAGTTCTCCTTTAACTCTTTTGTGCTAACTATAACCCGTTCTTACAACTATTTGAACTGGACCTGCTGAAGTTAGAGAAGGGATTTCTATCTTGGCCCGCCAGATTGGCTACCTTTAAAATTTTGCTGCTTCCTAAACTTACATACTTGTTTAGAACTATCCCTATCCCCCTCTCGTGTTGGTATTTCAAATTGTTGCACTGTTTCCTCCCTAGTTACACATGGCATAATAGGAAACCTTAAATGTTCTTACAACTCTCTCCTCAACACCGTAAGATTGGAGGCACAGGTTATTCTGATCATAGGGACCACTATCTGGCATCCCTGTAAGTCCAAATTCGATATTGGATTAACCCCATTAGTGACAAACAATGGCCCTTGTTAGAGAGTGACTATCCAGATTGGCTACCTTTAAAATGTTGCTGCTTCCTAAACTTACATACTTGTTTAGAACTATCCCTATCCCCCTCTCGTGTTGGTATTTCAAATTGTTGCACTGTTTCCTCCCTAGTTACACATGGCATAATAGGAAACCTTAAATGTTCTTACAACTCTCTCCTCAACACCGTAAGATTGGAGGCACAGGTTATTCTGATCATAGGGACCACTATCTGGCATCCCTGTAAGTCCAAATTCGATATTGGATTAACCCCATTAGTGACAAACAATGGCCCTTGTTAGAGAGTGACTATTCAGGGAACTTCATTATACCCTTTTTTATTACTTACACTCTCGTCCAACCTCTTCAGTCTCCCATCTCCCTCCCATCATACAAGCATCAATACAGGCATGGTGTACTTTCATTTCTCAAATAACCCTTTCTGATCAGTTAGTTACTCCTCAAATCTTTATATCTACTCTTGCTTTAATTATTTCTGACTTCCCCTATGCTACCTGGTCTAAGTGGGGTATTTGTTCTAACTAAGATTTGTTACATGACTCCAAATTAAGACCCTTTTCAGAATTAGCTTCCCTATTCAAACTCCCCTCTAGCGACTATTTTAGATATGTCCAACTTAGTCATGCCCTTCCATCCCTACTCACTGCTTGGCCACAAATACCCAAATGCATCTGGGATTATTTTGCTGCTACTCCTTATCGTAAGAGTGGTATATCAATCTTTTACTCCTATTTACAACAAAAACAGTCATTTACCAAGCACAAATCATGTTTTTGCCTGGGTAAGGGAGCTGGGAGTATCCTTTTCCCCAGACTAGTGGTACTATGCCTGTCGTTCCATCAAAGAAGCAACTTGTAATGCAGATTTGTGGGAAATGTTCCACAAAATATCCTTACATTGGTATATGACACCTTCTACATTCTACGTATTTCTACATTTTCCCCTACAGCTTTGGGTCTTTGCTGGTGAAACTTTGGTCAGGTTGAGTCCCTCTTACATGTTCTGTGGTCATGGAAGTCCTTTTCTAGTTAACAGGCAAATGGTTAATTTCATCTATGACTGGCTGTATCACATCTCCTAACTCTGCCTTAGGTCTTTTGCTCTTAGGAATTGAATCCACTGCCACCCACTGGTTGTCCACACACTGTTAGCAGCCCAACTTACTATTGTCAGATTCTGGAAATGCTCTTTAGGTGAGTGAAACTATCAAGACCCTACTACTACACTACAAATTTGAGAGGCTACATGTACTTAAAACTGGATCTATCATAACATTTGACAACAAATAGAAATGTTGGACCCTCTAATGTGATATGTTTTTATGTGATACCTCACCCAGCTTCCCTCCTTTTTCTAAATTGTTATTGTCCCTTGTTCCCTTATAAGGTTGTGTCAATGTCATTTGCATTCATGAGATCTATTTGACCCAGTTTTGGTAATTGTTCCTATTTTATACTGTATTTCATTGTTACTTTTGAAAATTTTATAAATATATACAGTGAGGAAAAGAATTATTCGATCCCCTGCAGATTTTGTAAATTTGCCCACTTACAAAGAAATTAAAGATTTAAAATTTTCTTCATATGTGTATTTTAAATGATAGAGGCAGAATATCAATCAAAAATCCAGAGAAAAAAAAGTTTAAAATGTTATAAATTGAGTTGCAGTTCAGTGAGTAAAATACGTATTTGATCCCCTACCAACCAACAATAATTCTGGATACCACAGACTGGCTATGTGGTACACAGATTAGTCCTGTCAAATTAAGAAGGTGCGCCTTTTTACCGACAACTCGTTATTTATATAAAAGACACCTGTACACAGAATCTCTTCAAACCTCACCACCATGAGCAAGACCAAAGAGCTGTCAAAGGACATTAGGGGCAAGATTGTAGACCTGCACAAGGCCGGAATGGGCTACAAGACTATCAGCAAGAAGCTTGGTGAGAAGGAAACAACTGTTGGAACGATTTTTCACAAATGGAAGGAATACAAAATAACCATAAATCGCCCTCGGTCTGGAGTTCCATGCAAGATTTCACCTCATGGGGTAAGGATGACGGTCACTACGGTCAGTATGCAAATAAGGGGCAAAAACCACTCAGTAGGAAATTAACTGAATTTATTAAAGGAAAACAATTACAACAGAAGTTTGGAAAATGATCAGCCACGTACCTGGCATAACATCCTGAATATCACCTGCCCAACTGCTTGATATCATGCACTGGTATGCCTTGCCTGGATGCTGCAGATGCTGCCCCTACTCTAAATGAATGCCCGGAATATTGTTCATGGTTGAGACCCTTGTTGGCTGGGAGGATGCGGACATGTCTGATGAAATGTGCAGCACTGAGTGGTCCTCCCAAAAAAGGCAACAGGAGACTGTCCAGAGGGGAATGACCAAAAGCAGCTAGTAGCTGATACAGAATTCTGACTGCACACCAGACATTCTGAGAGGGAAAGTACTTAACCTCCACACGCTTGCCAGGCTGCAGCCACGATAGGATACATCTCAGAGAGAAGAGGTCAGAGAAAACTCGGGAACCTCAAGAACCTCTTCCGACCAAGCAGCTGCTAGCCAATGGGGGCCAAAAATAGCTGCGGCATCAGTGACAACCCGAGGTGAATCTACGGATGCCTGCGGGATGAACATGTATACACACCGTTCCACTGACTGAGAAACTCCTCCCACATTGACAAGTCAGCACACGCGCAAGGATCTGACTGAACTCTGCATTGGGCGCTGAAGGCAGCAGCGCAAGCAACCTGAATATGAATGACCTACCCTGTGGTATTATGCTCATAGCAAACTTGAGCATACCTAGCAATGACTCCAGCTCCTTCCTGGTGGTAGTGCCGGGCCGAACCAATGCCCGGCTGGCAAGCCTAATCCTATCCAACTTGTCCTGAGGTAAACTACCCTGCATGTGCAGAGTCCAAATGGACACCTAGAAAGGTGATAGCAGTATTCAGGCCTTCCACCTTATGGGCCACCACGGGGACATTCATTTTGGCGAAAACGGCCAACAGGGACAGCAGATCTACAGGGGGCCGGGCCGGATTCTCAACCAAAAGAAAGTCATCCAAATAGTGGATGACCGACTGGCAACCCACAAAATTGGCGAGAATCCAATTCAAGGCCCTGGCAAACCTGTTGAACGGCCATGAGCTACTCTTGGACCTGAAAGTAAGTTTTGTGGCAAAATAATACCTGTCTCTCCACTTGACACTGTGCCACTGCCAAAGCGAAGGCCTGATCAGGAGAAGTTTAAAAGCATTGGGAATGTCCTCTTTGGACAACCAGGAGCCCCTGTCTGCCTGGATAATAGCTTGAATAGCCTGATCCACAGAGGAATATTTAAGCGAAAACTCGGACGGGATCAGTGAATTCAGACTAGGCACACTGAAAGAATGAGGAACAGACAAGCCATAAATCAGAGTTTATTAGAAAATTTCCCCCTGACCAGACCAATAGGACTTGCCCTCCAAAACTGAAAAGGGGGGAGGGTAACAAAGGGACCAATGGACAAAACCCTTCTCCAACTCCTGAGCCAGCAATATGTCAACCCTGTCCGGATCCAGAGAAGATGATTGTAGATCCCTGCACTCAAAAGAGGAGGTAGTCAAGGCAATGAACCCCATGTAGAACCCCTGAACCAGGTACTCACATAAAGACGGGGACGGGAGACCCGCCAAACAGTGACACAGGAACCCCATGTCAATACGGCTCAGTCATGCAGAATCAGCCTGTCAGGGTACAAGCTGACTTGGGGTTGTCCCGAAAGCAAAGGGCACAGATATGCAGGTGGCGGCACTGCCCAAAATGACAGGTGGTGTAGTTGAAATTGTTGCATATCTGTGCCTTGCCCAGAAAATGAATGGGCCTGCCCAATTTATGCAACTGTTCCTGTTTAGGATTGGGTAGAGGGGCCACCGCAGATCTGGAGGTACCAGGGGTGGACGGTGTCTTGGCAGTGGGACACCATGCGGTGATATGGGAGGAGGACTGGAAAATGGGACACACCGGAGCACTTAAACCTGCAAAACGGCGGCAGAACAGTTCCATGTCCACGCTGCCCCAGTTGGTCACAACTTGGAACTGGGCCAGGGTGGCCGCTGCCTTAGCCGAAAAGGACCTGTGGTAGTCATAGAACGCAAAACCACCATACTTGTGTCCCAACTCCACTACCCTGTACAGATACAAGTCCAGCTCTTCCCTCCTGTTTGGCACCACCGAACAGACCACATCCCTATACACACTAAAAGCCAACATAAATTCAGGCAAGAATAATATACAATTAAGTTGGGGATCCTTCGCTTTAAGGATCACTAAAACATCCCTGCAGGCAAAGGACTTATTCTCAACCATATCATGTGATGCCAAAAGTAAGGAAGCCAGGTTTACGTCCTTCCGTTCCAGGGAGTCCTTCCTAATGCTAGGGGGCACAAAATGAGTGGGAGTAAACGAAGGAGGAGAGCCAGGGATACCTCGGCGAATAAGGGTTGTGGCGGGAACGGCCGGGATAGCCACGGCCTGGGGGCCGGAGCCGGCCTTCTCCACCGACTTCATGCATTGTTACAGGTACTGCACAGAGGAGTTGGGAGAGTTCAACAAGGTGTGAATTTGCATGAGGGAGGTGGCCATGGTCTGCAAGAAGACCTGCTCCAAACTGGTGGTAGCCGCCCTAGTAGCTTTGCGGGCAGTTGCCGGGAACGGAATCCCACAAAGCTGCATTTCAGCTGTCAGACGTGGGATGGCCCAAGGACGTAGGGACGGTGCACTGCCGTGTTCGGACCCCCTGGCAGGAGATGGTGAAACAGAGACAAACTCCTTAATACCCAAAGCCTGAGACGTCCTGTATAATTCGAAACGAAAATGGAAATGTAACAGATGTAAAAAAACAAAATATTTTTTTTGTAACTACCACCAGCAAAACTCAACAGACAAAAAGACCGTGGACAACGTACGGCATAACACAGACGTGGGGCGGAATGAGGCCTGTGGCAGATGTAATCAAACTAAATTGAGACATATCTGGAAGCCTGGAACCGATCAGGCCTGTCACAGATGTGTCCTACCGCACATGACCGTGTGTTATCTTTTTTTCGTAGGTGTGTAGTAAGACAGCATATGACGTATGAACAGGGAACTAGAGGACAAAATGGTGACCAAACAAAATGTAAGAACACTCAGAGTCCCCCCGACCCCAACTGGGGTACATCTATGTGCATGCAGATGCGTCTGCTAAACCATGTGTCAACGTATAATCACTAAAGATTCACCACAGCAACCACAACCCTACAGCCTAGTGTATGTGAAGTAGCAAGGTGTGAATGCCTCGTATACTAACCGAAATGAGAGGAAACCCCTAGCGGAGTTTCACACACCTGAAATACGAATAAGCAGAACAAACTCCCAAAGGGAACCGTAGATCCACAAACACACTCAGACCTGTGATAAACGAAAATGCGTCAACATCAATGTGATATTCATTACACTAAGCAACAAACTGACTAGTGTCTAATGAACTCCAAAACCACCCTGGAATTTGCTCTGTAGAACGACTATACATGTCACCATGGATTCAGGAACTCATCATATTGGTATATTGCTGATGCCAGTAATGAGAACAGCAGTGCATATCTGCAGTACACTAAATTCAATTTCTATAGGCACACCACAAACTCTGTCTTTGGCAGAAAAAATGGTCACAATCTTGTAAATGACAATTAAAATATTTGATACTTGGTATTTAATTGATTTTTTCCCCAGATGAAAGTTTCACTTGAACATATATATACATTTAACACTTTACATTTTCACATAACAATACAGTTTTATCTTTTAGATTTAGTCAAAAAATATTTTTTTTTGTGCACGGATACTGATTTTGGTGTGTTTTAACAATTGAATTGTGTATTTTTATCGGTTTAATATTAATTTGAGAAACATTTGCGCAATTATCGCAGGGCCTACAAATTTAGTATCACCATCTTTTTATTCTACCGGGCCTGCGCTTTCAGAAAATATATGGTTTGGGGGGTCTTTTACAAACGCTGGCAACGCAGCAGTTGAAAATCAAATCAATAGGAAAAATAGCAGAAAATTCAAAAATGGCTTGGCCAGCTGATTTGAAAAATGTTCCGGAGGGCTTGGCAGCGAAAGGGTTAAATTGTAATATATGCAATGTACGTTTATCTCATTCAGAAATACTGCCATTGATATTTATTTACTTTTTTAAGCACCTTTCTCCTAACCTATCATTTCAACAAAATCAGACATTCAGGTAATAGAACCCATTATGGGGCCTATTAGTATATATAACAGTACTTACATCAAAATAAGTTCCTGCTTGATCCAAGATCAGTTGGGTGGAATCTGGTTTATTTTTGCAATAAGACACATACATCTGAAATTTATCAGCCTAAAAGGAAGAATAATATGTTTTACTGTAGAATAATTTATAAATACATGCATATTACCAGGTTATGTCTAAACACACTGTATGATTATCTAACAATATCAACTCTCAAAACTGGTTGAACTCATGTTTTCTGCCAATCAGCATTGACCCTTGCCTTTATTTTTAAGTGTTGAACATGGCTCTAAGAGGTTTTCTGTTCTAGGGTGACAGCACTAAAGGTGCCCATACACCTTACAACCATCACAAGACTTTTGTCTTGCGATGGTCGTAAGCTAATTAAAAGCTTGTACGATCTGCCCATCTTGGACAGGCAGATCGTACTTGCGATCATAGGTGCGGGCTTCCGATGACCGCAATGCTGAAGGGCAGTGTGCATGTGCGCACATCGGCCCGTTCCGCAGTTGTCGAACGAGAACGCCACTAACCCGCCGACAATCGTACGATTCTCAGCAGGTTTTCTAGCATGCTCCTTCGACAAAAGACGTGCGACCGTACAGTAAAAACGGTTGCACGCCTTCCATACACCTTTACGATTATCGTACGACCGCGGGATTTCCCGCGATTATCGTACGATAATCGCAAGGTGTATGGGCACCTTAACAGTATCTATGCAGGAGCAGTGTTGTTAAGCCAAGAATAATAATTTCGGATTTGGACTACAGGATGACGTGTAGACTAGCCCTAAGAAGGCCCACATCAGCTCTTCGCACTCCCAGGTTTAGAGCTGTCAAACCGTGGCTGCTTTGGCGAGCACAGTTTGTGCTCGAACAGCTTCAACCAAGTTGAAGTAGAGTAGATCCCTGATATCACCTTACAGAGAACCTGTCACCTGCCCTATGCTATAACATAGTGAGCATTATTATATTGTGTTTATGTGCACTAAAATTTATTTGCGTACATTTTTTACTAAAAGTATAGATTTGATAAACAAAATTACAATTAGCGTGTGACATACAAGATTGCAACTACCACCATTTTATTCCACAATTCATAATGTAACACCTGTAAAAAGGGGG
>NW_017307172.1:269824-273194 GCF_000935625.1 Nanorana parkeri
AAAAATGCACCCTTCCTCTTTTTTTATGTCTTCAGGCCAATTGTGTGATGCACAGGGTCCATTTCTCTCTTCTCCAGCACTAGGCAGTCCTGAATGATGCAAAGAGTGTTGCTGACATGATGTCAGCCTCATTATCTGCATCATTGTAATGTGACAGGGGCACATTTGCATTGTTATGTGTAATGCATTGTAATGTGACAGGGGCAACATTTGCATTGTTTTTCAACACTAACTAAAGCTTCCACATTAGCAATGCAATGGAGCGGGGCAAAGGGGAGAGATGCAGAATCCCTGAAGCTGGCTTAATGTGGGGGAATATTAATCCAAGATCTCTTAAGCCAACAGTGTCTACAAAAGTGCCAACAGTAAAACACACACACACAAAATTGCAGTTCACTAAACTGGCCCAATCAGCAAGACAGGTGACATTTCTCTCACAGATTTGTTTTTACAGTTATATAATGAAGGAAGCTAAAAGGAATCAATACATATGATAATAATAACAATAACAACAATAATAATAATAATAATAATACATATCTGGATAATTACCCACGTCACAAAGCAATGTCCTACATCTTCAGGTAGCTGCTCATACTTTTCAAGCTCTTTTAAAAAAATGCTGCAGATAGAAAATAAAACAATAATGTATACAATTTGCTTTCTTTAACACTTGTTTAAATATAAAAAAAATGTAATAGGCATTTCAAGTGTACTGTTCAAAATATAAAGGGCATGTGTATAACAGATAAGTCAATGGCACCCCCAGGACAAATGAAAAGTGACATGTATAGAATAAACCCCTCAGTTAGATATCTGGCAATGAACGGAAACCAAAGCAACAACACAGGCTTCAATGGCTCAGGGATTATCTATAGTAACTTTGTCGGGTCCCAAAGAAAGACACTGGGATGGGTAGAGAGAGCAAAATGTAAAAGAACAAACACCACAGGAAATTGAAGAGAGAGATATAGAAAGAGTAGGCAGAGAAAGGAAAGAAGAGAAAGAGAGAGAGAGGAGAGAGAGACACAGCACCACACAGGTGAGCATTTGGTGTCTTCACAACAACAGTGAACCAGGAGGTGATGCAGGTACAGCATCCTGCAGAGGATCAGGGTACATCTCGCTCACAGGGACCCTAATGTTGTCCATATAGAAAATCCAAGGTGCCCATATGTCAGTACATTGTAGCTGTCCGTTGTGAAAATGTGCCATCATTTCCTCCAATCTCATTATAGAGCACAATTCAGTCACCCATTTTTAAATAATCGGAATCATCTTTGGGTTGCAGTGACAGGAATCAGGACATTAAACATTACCATGACTCATTGCCACATAGTATTGGAGCAAGTCTTTCTTGACACTAGAGACAGAGCCAGGGAGTATTGAAAGAAGAGATATCTTGGGTGAGGGATTAACAGTTGGCCCAACAATGTGACCATATACCTCAAAGACCTGTGACCAAAAGGACAACAAAAGTGGGCAACTCCACCACACATGAAGCTGGGCTCCAAGCTCAGAAAGAGGAAACCAGCAGGTCAGAGATCTCTTAGCAAAAATCCTATGCAATAAACTTGGACAGCAATACCAGTGGGATAAGATATTGTATCCTTTCTCCTGAGACGTCATGGAGATAGCATCCAGGATTCGTAAAGGCTGATGAACAGACGTACAAAAAACGCTCAAGATAATATGCCTGATGTAAAAGCAGGTTTACACATGGGTTACACAGGGGTCACAGCTCCTATAGGAGTAGAAAGTTGCTGATCCTAAGTTCTGACGTGTGAGATTGAGCCAAGGACCATTTGTGGAGTGTCTACAGGTGGGAGATCAGGGGGAGGAGTTGAGTAGTGTGTGCAAGCCTGGAGCATTTAAGGGTTGTCCCCCTCCGAATCAGAAGGCTCCTAGTCACACATTTATGGGCTTCCCAATCCAGAAGTGGAGAGGATGTAGAGCCCTGATTAGCAACAAAGTGGTCTTCAATTGCACTTTGAAGTTCCGATTGAAAGGGTCCATCCTGTAAGAAGGACTCATTGAGTCTCCAGCTTCCAGCCCGAAAGGATACCGGACCCCAACTGAGAAGTGTGATAGGTGCGTTGTCGGATACCGTCAAAGTGCCGATAGAGGATTCTGCAACCCAGGAGAGAGCATCATGAGATAACAGAAAATAATCAATCCAGGAATAGGATTGATGTGGGGCTGAAAATAAGGTGTAGTCCTTAACGGACGGGTGTTGCAATCTCCATATGCATGGATTGTAAGATCCTTTTGACCCTTCTGAGTGCGGGATAGGAGAGGCGTTTCATGAGCTTGCATGAGTCCATAAGTGGGTCTAGACAGGCAATCTTCAATAAACGCCAATTGACCTCGATTAGGACAGTAGATTGTAGCCAGTGACGCCTGTGACGACATGGTGATCAGTTTATAAGTTAAATGTGTATTGGTGTTGAGTTATGTTTGAGTGCGTTATGCTGTGTGACCTGGTTATGGAAAGACTATCAGCACCATCCCTCGTTATCTCCCATTGTTCTCCATTGAGCTCAGAACAGGCTGTCTGGAGTTCGTTAGCAGGTGGACACCTGTGGTGTTGAGCAGACCGATTGTCTGGGAGGGGAGGGTGGATGTGATGGGATTATATTCTGATTTCATCACTTGCTGTATAAAAGTTTGTGCAGTTGCTCAATAAAGCAGAGTTTGTTTCAACTACACTCGAGCCTTGGCTAGTGACTGGGGAAACTGGGAGCTAAGGATCTTCAGGTTGCAATATCTCCTCAGCAAGGAAGAAGATAGCGGCGGACATACTCATCCTGAGTACGGGGGTCCGTCACATTACGCCTATCTACCATTCCAGTCTCCAGTCAAAAACAGGAAATGACAATGCAGGTCGATATGTTTGCGAATTTAGCGACCATTGGGCATTCCTGGACAACACAATGCTGACCCCCCTTATTATAGAGTGTGGAGCAGAGCAATGGTACCCTGCAGGGTAACGAAAGTTAGAGAACTTCGGGACTTTAGACACCTGAAAGTATGCCTCCTGCAGAAACGCCACATCAGCTCTGAGTCGCCAAAGTACATTCAGGATACTTTTCATTCAGTTGATTCCTTTTTCTGGGGAATTCAAGCCCCTAACAGAGGGAAACCAAGCGAACCTCAGACATTCTCAGAGCGTAGTCAATCAAATCTCACAGTCAACTAAATCAGTGGTCCCCAACCCCCGGTCCGTGGATCAAATGGTACCGGACCTCCCCTCCCGGCCGCGTCCATAGTAACAGGAGGCAGGAGGGGAGGTGAGTCACAGGAGGCGTGTGTGTGTCACACGTCACGCCCCGCCCCCTGCAGTGCACACATCAAAACTCCCTGGCTGGGA
>NW_017307172.1:273432-276139 GCF_000935625.1 Nanorana parkeri
AATAATCACACCAGGGGAGAAGAGCCACTAGTAAACCCCCACCACCAGCACACGTGGAAAAGCAGAAGTATAGAGAGAAAAAAAAAGGAAATGAAGTAAGGAGTATCGGAAGGAAATTTTAGACGGACAGGAGGGTTCAGACTATAGCAAATTACGGACACAACAAGAGAAAAGCACAACACAACACCGCCCCCCAACAAAAAAAAACACACAAAATACAGCACAACCCAAAAAGGTCCCTCACCAGCAACATAATGTCCAGGAGAGGACAGGTCAAAAACAATCACAGGACGTTCAGATGAGACAAAGGTTACCTAGCAACCTCAGGACTCCTAAGAGGTCGGGCCTGCTTCCGAGTCTCTGTGGGTGGCTCTCCGGGGAACAGAAGGACGCCTATTCCTTTGAGGACGGGCAGCAAACAAGACACCTGGAGCCGTCCAATCAGAAATTTCCAGTGCAGGGATGGCCAGTAAGTTGAACAGATCGGGGAGTTGACCCGGCGTTTGAAGCAATGAGTCACCCCCCTTGTAGACATGGAGATGAAATGGGTACCCCCATCGATAGGACACTCCCACATCATGGATGCGTTCCAGCAGTGGTTTGAGGATCCTGTGCATCTAAGGTATGGCGAGAGAGATCCGGGATAATGTGAATAGTCGCTCCATTAAACTCCACCGATCCTCTCTCCCAGGCTCTACACAGGATTTCTTCTTTGAGATTGAAGAAGTGTATTCTGCAAAGCGTATCTCTGGGTCTAGATGGACCAGGAGGGCGAAAAGACTGAACCAGATAGACTGTATCAATCTTGATGGCACTAGTATGGTACATTTTAGATGCATATTGAAGATGGACTGTACCGTCGACCTCAAGTCAGGGCCCAGCGTCGCCATGGAAATACCCCGCAACTTCAGATTATTCCACCTACTGTGATTTTCCAGATCATCCTGATGGAGCTGTAGTTTTACCATCAGCCGGTTTTGATGCTGCTGTATCTCTTCCAATGTTTGTACCCGCAGAGCCAGAGTTGCTTGCGCGGAGTCACAGGTATCCACACGAGTAGATAGTCATGATAGTATCACATACCTGAGGCAGAGACCGGAAGATGAGGAGTCTTCTCTTGCGGCTCGTGTCCTGCAACCCCTGGGGATGGAACAGAAGGCTGCAGGACAGCGAGGAGCCCGAGTGCCACGGATTGAAGCAGACCCAGTGCAGGAGACGTCTGGTAGAGAAGTCAGCAGGCCAAAGGTCAAAACTGGGCGGGCAGTGTGGGGACAGATTTAGGAGACAGGAATCGTGGTTCAGAAAGCCAAGGGTCAGAGCCAGCCGGGCAGCAATGTACCAAATCAGAAGACAAGAGCGAAGTCCAGGAAACAAGCCAAGGTCAGGGGCAGGCTTGCAGCAGAGTGGTCCAAGACAATCCAGGTCAAAACAGGTCACAGCCAAAATCAACAGGAAACATGAAGCACTAGCTGACAAGACCATCAGCAATGTTGTGAGCTCAGGCTTGTTCTTATATAGCCACTTATGATGTAAGATGTCACTCCCTGTGCACCTGCTGTTTGTTTGTCTTCCCATGGTCCATCTTCGGAGATATGATAGGGTCTTTGTGTGGCCGCCATTCTACCCTTACAGATAGGGACACCTTTATCTCTCTCATGATCATTGTAAAGTGCGATGTGAATAAGGCCCAATCACTTTTAGTTGATAGGGATGCCAGGAGAGTACAGACAGCAGCCTCCATCTCCCCTTGCATCACATGGGCAGGAGCAGGGCCCTGTGACTCCGTAAGGCTGTAGGGGAATCAATCCATTCCACGGCTCCTCCCTGTCATTGTTCATTGAGGGTAGTGCGGAGGCAGAGAACGCCTCCACGGGTGTCCCCATGCGGTCCATTATAGGCCATAGCCCCACACTGTTTGCTGTCCCAATCACCCCTGATGTTATGTGGGAGGACTCAGAGACCGGCGACTCCAACAGGCAACAGGGACTGAGCCATCCCAATGTTTCCTCCGGGACCCGATTTACCAGTGTCGCTGGGCTAGAGAGCTGCGGGGAAGCAGCATGGGTGGGAGGCTCCACTTTTCCCGGCACAGGAAGGGACGCCAGTCTGCATTGGCCGCAGGACCGGCACTTCTGGATGACAGGTGCGGGGGGGAGTGGAAAACGGAGTCCCAGCACCCGACCCGGATAATAGCGGGAGTCCCAGCACCCGACCCGGATAATAGCGGGATTTTGACGGTGGCACAGCCAACTCCTTAAAGTGGATTTTTCGCAGGAGAAAGACATGTGCTCGTCTCCTATGCATATGATAGGTAATCTGAGAAGCAATCGAGGTGGCATAGAAACCAGAGCTACGCATATATAACGATAAATTAGAACAACAAAAATAAAGTGCCAACAGTGTAAGGCAGCTCAATTACAGCCGAGCAGTGTAGAATGCAAAAAACAACAAGACACTCTAAAATTAGGGAGTGAACTCTTCCATCCCTCTTGGGGGCACATTGCAGTAGAAATTAACAGCAACAAGAGAGGTAGATAAAAAGAGGAAGAGGCAAGAGGGTAATATAGACAAGGGAAAGGAACAATGAGGGGAAGGAAAGGAGCAAAATGATGAGAGAATTTCCACACTAGTAAGACAGTAGGACAGGGAGTGAGGAAAAGCAAAAGCAGGGCTGTAGCAGCTCCCAAGTAACACTATCACAAGTATT
>NW_017307172.1:278181-281450 GCF_000935625.1 Nanorana parkeri
TACTCTGACCTAAGCATACCCCTGTTAACAACTTAAAAGGATAAGAACAGGATCTCAGGAAGTTGTCAGGGTGGGGGGAGGGGGGACAGGAGCAGTGACCGGGACCAACAATGCAATATGGGATTATAGCAATTAGCAAGGGGAAAAAACACACAAACCCTCAACAGGCGAATGACCCCAGGAAAAAGATAACATTAACCACTTGAAGACCAGGTGTTTACACCCCCTTCCTGGCTAGGCCATTTTTCAGTATTTAGCGCTGCAGTACTTTGACTGACATTTATTCCATCATGCAACGCTGTACTGAAATTAATCTTATACCATTTTTGGGGGACCGATAGAGGTTTCTTTTGGTGGTATTTAATCACCACTGCAGTTTTACATTTTTACTATATTAAGGACAAATTACTGAAAATTTTGAAAAAATAAAACTTTTTTTTACATTATGTTATAATACATTTACATTTTTTGGTAAGATATAAAAGACAGGGTTGCATCGGGTAAATAGACATCAAACATGTCAAGCCTTAAAATTTTGCACACCCGCAAAACCGCACAAAAACTACCACACACAAAATTGACCATAGGCAACACTTTAAAAGCTTTTACCGCTCATCAGTTTAGTGTTATCAGTGATTAATGGCATTAGAATTATTGCTCCCACTGCGACGTTCGCGTCAATATGCAACATGTGCAACGTAGTGGGTGCAATCGTCGTTTTTGCACGTATGCACACGACACATGTTTGCACGTGTGTATTTATGGGTGGGGACTTGAAAAATAATAATTATTTTTTTGCAGCTTTCTTTTTTTTCCTATGTGCTTTTTTATTTAACTTTATTGTTATTTAAAAGGGGGCTAAGAAAAGCCCTATGTGATAGCAAAGAGATGTGACAGGTCCTCTTTATGAAGACATCAGGGGTCTCCAAGACCCCTAATGTCACCTAGGACCCCCAAAAGAAGCTGATGAAGCAGAGATCTGCTTCATCAGCTTCTGAAGCTAGAGAGTGACACAAGAATCCTGACACCAGAGAGGGGATCTGAGGGAGATCGTGTACCGAACTCCCTCTGATTCCCTGTCACAGAGCCCCCATGCTGGTCCCGGGCTCGCACCAGGCACAGCGGAGCTTGGGACCAGCGGGAGGGGGCGCACACACCGGCACGTTATACAAGTGATCTGACGGCACTGTAGCCGGCAGATCGCTTGTATGTAAACAGGCATCACTGCCTGTTTTTCAATTCAGCCAATTTCTTTAGACGGTCTGTTACATCCAGGAAGCTCCTTGCTGGCCGTTTTTTTTTAAATGGCCAGGAGGCGGTGAAAAGAAAGCCACTGGCAGTTAACCATATATAGCAGGACTAGCAGGCAGGCGTACAAATAAAGCAAAAAATAATTTGCATGAACCAACCCACGCAAAGTTCCAGCAGGCCCATAATCAACACAACCACAACAAACAGTCCAGGGTCATGAGGAATAGATAATACATACTTAATGGCAGGCTTAACACAAGGTCTGTTGGAGGGCAGCTGGGGCACAGTCACTACGACCTTTGTGGCAGGGCCCAGGAAATCAGACGTAAGTGAGGTCTGCGGAGAAGAGTCTGGTACAGGTTCGGGCAACATGGAATCAGAGTCAGAAAGCAGTAGAGAAAAATGGTAAGGATATTCATCTACTGAACGGTTCACGGATGGTTGAACCATAGGAACCATTGTGAGGAGAAACAAGGAATAAATGCCTTGTGTTTCTTCTTTGAAGGAGAGACTTCCGCCCATGAGTGTAGTGAGGGCACCTCGGTCAAAACAGGGGCTGGATAATCTGGACAGCGTTTGAGCTCCACACTGGAAATACCCATGGCTTTAGTGAAACTGTCCAGGTCCCCAGTTGTTAGGGAACCAGATAGGTTAAAAAAAATGCATGCCATCAGGTGGAATGGATAACCCCACCAATAAGGAATATGCAGGTGTCAAAGCAGTCTAGTTAAAGTGATATTAAAGCTTCCTTCTCTTTTTTGTTTTTTGTATATTTGCTACAAGGAGACCCATCTTTGTCCTAGGTTGTTGCCGTTTTTCTTTAAAAGTTTTTAATTTCTCATTTTCAAGTGGGTCCCCCCCATTGCTCCCCCCCACCCCTGCACGAGTGCCTTCTTCAGCTAATGGAGGAACCCGTGTGCGCTCTTGCCCTAAGGGGCTGAGTGTGTCAATAGACACACACAGCCCTGTGGCAGGTCACATCACTCCTCCCCGGCCAACAGTTTGATGCCACTGGCTCCTCTGCCATCTGTATCCTCCCCATGCTACCAGCAAGTTTGGGGATTGGGTATCGCTTCGGAACATGCGGAGGGGACAAGGGTCGCTGACGGGTAAGTGTAGGGGGGACTCGGGGAGAAAAAGGTACTGGGTGCATTAAGGTAAAAAATGCCCAGACATTTATACTGGTGGCTCAGTCAGAAGTCAAAGGAAAGGAATTTAAAGGTTTTAGCAAGGATCTCATCTTTCTGTTATGAAGTAGATCTTCTGAAGAAGTGGATTCTACATAGAACATTTCTCAGCTGCTGCATAGATAGGTAATGGAAGCTGGGGAGTAGTGCACTCTGTCAAGCTTGAGGGGCTCAGTATCGCCACACGGAGAGAAGGAGTTTGTGCCGAGCCCATACTATAGATTGTAACTCTAAAATAGCTGAGTGGTGGGCTCCTAGGTGACTATCAACAGGGTTGGTGGGCCCTTTGGATAGTGCCATGGAGACCTGCTATATCCTGCAAGTGCATGGTCTCAAAGCGAGTGATGAAAATCTCAATATCCTGCTTGGAGAGTAAATAGGTGAACAATATTTAAAGTTCTCCTAGGAGCCCCAGAGAGTAAATTCCTCATCTGAAGATGTACACGGTCCTCTGGAGCAATGGGAAAGTCACTGTTAGGTGAGTCAAGAGGGACAGAAAGAGCTGGAGATCCACTACATATCTCCACCATTTTGCCTTCTCTCCCAGTAGCCTGCTGAGCCAAAGAAAAAGGTGCCAATATCTGGCTTCAGGGTGCAAAGAGTAGTCAATTTGGAGCCTTGAAAATTTTTCCTGTGTCCAAGACCCATGGTAGCACAATTGCAGGAGATGCAATGCCCAAAGTCTGGTGTCGGAGCTACGTCTAGACATTGCCAATAGCGGGCTCTGCTCCCTATAATTTTTCTCAACCGGTTTGTTTTTTGTTCTACTAAAGCCAAAGTGTTATATTTACAGTATATTCTGTAAATTAGAAAATAGTATATATATATATA
>NW_017307172.1:281461-318754 GCF_000935625.1 Nanorana parkeri
TTTATAGAGTAAAGTTTTTTAAATTTTTATTCTTTATTTTTTTTAAAGCTCCACCTTTTAACATTAAAAAGCAGTAATTGGGCTCCATTCACCGTACTGTGCCTAGGCTAAGATGATGGCTTTAGTCAGCAACAGCAGGAGGAAGCATTTTTCAGTTATCTCTCCCCCAATAATTAGACTGTCACATTGTAATTTTGTAGCAAGTAACAAGATGAGTCAGAGATACAAGATGTGTTGTTTCCGAGACAGCATGTCCATTTCAAAGGCAGATGCTGACCCTGGATAATGCCTGAATGAAGATGGTGGCATCCTTCTGTAGATAAACTCAGTAGAATGCATTGTTCAATCATGCTCATCAAGTTCAATGGTTAACTGTATGGAACATAGCTAAGTGAACTTTAAATTTGCTAAGTGAACAGTCTCACTATCCGTTGTATTAGAATTGGATTGGGTTTTTCCAGCACACATCATTTACATTGTACACGATCATGTACAATATAGTGAAAATTGGATCATCAACAACACAGAGCAAATTAGCATACACAGACAAACAAACCTGTGCTTTAGCACAGGCACACGTGTAACAAAGGTGAGGCCATAAGGATTGCTGGTGGCAAAAAAATATGTTATGTTATGGATATTGTCTGGTCTACCTAAATACAAGAAAAAGCAGAATGCAAATTAGTAGTGAAATAAAGAAAATGGAAATAGAAAAGTACTGTAAAAAAATAAAGGGGGGGGGGGGGTAGGTTGGGGGGGAGAGATGGGAAGATATGGAGAGGAAGGGGCACCCATGACCAGTTGAGGGCAGCCATCATGTAAGTTTTCTCTCATGTTACAAGAGCAGGAGACATCTATCAGGGGGTGAGAGGAAGAGTTTAACCCAAAGTGTCCAGATTTTATCTAACACAGGCATCTTGTCCAGAAGCTTTGCTGTAATCTTTGTATAGATCATGGTCTCCTTTATTTTATGCTTAAAATAGTAGTATTAAGCATTCATACTTTTATTTTTACAAATGACTCCAGATCACACAAATATGCATTGCCCAGCAATGTTTTTTTTTTTTTTAGATTTTTCCTTAAAGGAGAACTATGGGGTTTGGGTTTTCCCCATAGTTCTCCTTAGGGTAACGGGAGGACACAAACTAGCGTCCTCCCGTCACCCTAAGCTCAGTATACTGCGAGCTACAGCGACACTTATGTCTGGATCTGCCCAGCTGCGTGAGTGACAGCTGGCTCTGCCTATCTAGAGGCAGAGTCAGCTGTACCCGCCCCCTCCCCCGTCCGTTCTGCCAGTCAGCGCTGGAGGATCGAAGCTGGGGAATCCAGCCACTCCCCTGTGACAGGATCGAGAAGTGAGCGAACGCTGGTATGTGTTCGCTCACTTCCGGTTCTACTGAGCCGACCTGTGACAGTCTCATTGTCACAGGTTGGCTAGAACTATGAGGTGAGTGAGAATCACTCACCTCATAGTTCTCCTTTAAGCACTTATAGTCACCATGTTGCCAGACAGCTGCACCAACTCTCTCCACTTGGCTTCCCTGAACTTCCAGTTTAGAACGAGTTCACAAGGGACAGAGTAGACTTCAGCAGCTGCCTATCTACTAGCTTAAAGATGGGAAGAAGGAGGAGCAGGGAGAATGGGAAGAGGAGACCGACATGCCTTGATGTGCCTCTGTGTTTGTGGAGATACACAGCTTTACTAGCGCACGCAAGGTTTCCTCCACAGGAACCTGCAAGGGAGCCACCCTAAAACAGGATATCAGGGAACAGCATCCATTCCAAGCAATTTAAATCCAGGGGAAGCATTAACCCTTGCAGTGGGGCTACTTCCACACTGCAAGGGTTAACTGCTCTTTTGAAAATCAAAATATACTCACCTGGCCCTTGGAGTTGGCTTATTTATAGACCAGTCCTTCCAGTCTCTATCTCTATCTAAGGTCCAGTAAATCATCACATTTTATACGCTGTATACAGATGTGAGGATGATGAGGAACAATCCATTGCTGCAGCGTAGGAGGAGAGAGGATGGAGGGAACACTGACAGCTGGCTGGCTCAGAGCCTCAGATGAGTATATATTTGCTATTTTTGAACTTAGACAAAAACTAGCACAAAAATTGGCCAACCCCTCACTGCAAGGTTAACAATTTTTTTGTCTCTGGAGTTCTTTGATTAGCATATGAAATAGCTTAAAAATCTTTTTACTGTAATATCGCTTTAACTTAATGTTTATCACCAAATTACTAGACTACTGAGACCAAGACACTGTCCTTCCACTTACCAGGGAGAAAGGATACTACCCCCATTTCATGATACCACCCTTGCAGTATTTCCAGACTTTTCTGCGGAATTACAGAGACAATTAGCTAAATTTGTGGGAGCAAAGAGGTGCTTTCACATGTTACATTTGCGAGTGGTTGATAGTAACCATACTGGGTTATTTTCTAATCCTGAAGATGTATTTACCTGGTTGGAGCAACGTGAATATAAGAATCATGTCTGTGAAACAAATTCCAGAAACATGGCTGGGAACAGAAAAACAGCACATTGACTATATAAATGGTTGGTAAGTGAGCTATAGGCGAGAAGGTTCTTCAGCAGATAAAAATTTCATATTATGCCTAGGATCACGAAGGACCAACTTGATGCATTTACTTTATCTCCTGATATTCTGGATCATCTACCGTAAGACTGCTGTTACTTTTCTCACTGTTCCTATACAATATGGCACCTTTGCTTCTTGTGGAAGTACTTGTGGAAATGCCCCAGTGCAAAAAAAAGTTACTGGCTGTCCGAGGTCCTGCGTTTGCTGGGGACCTCACTGCTGCCTTCTGGTGAATCACACATTGCTGCTTAAAGCACTTCCGCCACCTGCACTTCTGCCCCTGCTGAGACCCTCTGGACACATCAGTCTGTCCCCCGGAGCAGCACACAGTATGTAGCAACATATTATTCTGCATTGATGTATACTGTATTGCTGAGATTTGTAGTCCTCTATGGTCTATGGTGTGTATATATATGTGAATCGCCACAGTATTGAAGGCAAAAGGTGGCCCAACGAAGTACTGATGGGGTGGTCATAAAAATCTGGCCACAAGGTGGGGCGTGGCCGACCGAGGTGGAAGATGGCCGCATAGGAGAAGTGCTCCGGCTCCGTATCTGCAGCAGGACATAGTGACACGGCACTAGGGAACGCCAGCACTTAATTTTCGTCTTCACATCTTCCTTAACCCTCTGAGAAAAAGATGAACAAAAGAAAGCACAAGGGCGGACCGCGGAAACTGACGGATTTCTTCAGGACAGCGGCACCTCAGGGCCGGCAGAAAAATGGCGCCGTCCCGTGCAGCAACACTGTCCTCCTCAGCCCAAAAGAGCGGGAACGGAAAACAGCCTACGACATCTACTACAGCCCTGGATGACAACTCAGGCAGTGCTGGATCATCTAATCAGGGCAGCCCAGAGAAACATAAATCAAAGAGGGCTACCCCAAACTCCAGAGAAAGGGAGGTAAGCGGTGACTCTCCTTCCACTACTGACGACATAGCTGACATTCCTGATGATCACAATACGTTACTTGATGCATACCCCACATCTAACCAGCCAGTTATGGACACCAACTTAAAAGATATGCTCCTGTCCCTCCATAATTCACTACATGAGGATTTTACTTCCCTCATTAACAAATTTACTGAGGAACTTAATGATTTGGGAGACAGGGTGGATTTCATGGAAACCAAAATGGGCACCTACGCAGAAGCGCATAATGAGCTTGTGGATGCCCATAAGACTACGGCAGAGGAGATCCCCCGCCTCAAGGATAAACTGGCGGATATAGAAGATCGAGCCCGTCGAAATAATGTCAAGATCAGAGGGGTACCCGAAACGGTATACTCGACAGATCTGAGAAGCTATATTCAGGGCATGCTCAGCAGCCTCTTTCCTTCATTACATAGTTTTGAATTGGTGGTGGACAGAGCACATCGCCTTCCTAAGCCTTCTTACCTTCCTGCCACACTGCCTAGGCATGTCATTGCACGCATTAATTTTATCCATGTGAAGGAGCAACTGATGTCGATGGCACGTACCACATCTCCATTACCAACTCCCTATTCCCATATTGTGCTTTACAATGATCTATCTCAGGCGACCATACAAGCCAGGAAAGCACTACACCTCATTACCAAAGCACTCCATAATCACAAGGTGATGTATAAGTGGGGCTTCCCCACTAAGCTAGTTATATTGCATAATGGAAAATGGCATGCTGTCTCAGAAGTAGACAAGAGTTTTAAGCTGCTTCAAGAATGGGGAGTTCTCCCACCCCCTAATGCACTAAACCCTCCTTGACAACCCAGCACGACAGTATATTCACTGTTTTATGTTCCCTATAGTGCCTATTAAATATGTTGACCATCCTCAAGTTTGATTGGTCCTGACCGGATCCGGATCCGAATCCTAGGAGCTCTCCTCTGCCCTCCGCTGGTGATGGATTCTACACCGTCATTACGATGGAAGACCCGATTTGGGGTCTATCCATATTTTGATTTTTCTTTGGTTATTGTTTGCAGTTCCTGTTCTCTTTTTTTCTCCCACTTCCCATTTCTACTACCATGGAGCTATGGACCTAGTGCTTAGCACTCTCATATTGTGGCACATTGACTCATCTACTACCTATTTCGACAATTCAGACTATCGTGAATTACATATAAAAACGTACTAATGGCTTTTTGAATGCCCTTCGCTATACTACTCTAGAAGCTACTGTTTTGCCTAATGGATCTCAAACTTCTGTCGCTTAATGCTAAAGGACTGAACAGCTACTTCAAAAGGAATCTGCTCTGGGAGGAATCCCTTTGTTGGTCCAGTGACATACTTTGTATTCAGGAGACCCATTTCACTACAAAGAACCCCCCTGTTCTTCGCCATAAACATTTTCCTCATATCTATTTTTCCAACGCTCAAAAAAAAAAGGGAGGAGTACTCATACCCATTAAGGATTCAGTTTCCTTTACACTTAGATCTGTTGAATCGGATCTGAATGGTCGGTATCTTATTTTGATGTGTGATATTAACTCTACTACTTATACTATAGTGAATGTGTATGCACCTAACGCACAACAGATACCATTTCTCAAAAAGCTACTTTCTAGAACCAATACGATACGCCAGGGACATCTTCTTCTATGTGGTGATTTAAATGCCATTCTAGACGCTTCTATGGATGTATCAAATCCTAAAACATCTCGGAGACCATCCTTGTCTAAAGTAATACTCAGGGAAGAACTTTATGACGCCTGGAGGTGTCTACATCCATCCGAAAAAGACTACTCTTTTTTTTCTACACCTCACGCATCATATTCAAGAATCGACCTATTCCTGGTAGACAAATGGCTACTACAAAAAGTGAAAGTCGCACATATCCATAATATCTCATGGTCAGACCATGCTCTTATTACCCTCACAATTGCAGATCAAGGCCATTTATCGACCACTCTGCTATGGAGAAACAATACATCTTTATTTTTCTCTAAAACTCCTGGACCCTTTATAGAGGCACAGGTGAAGGAATATTTTTTGATCAATGAACATTCCACTGATGATCCATTTGTAGTATGGAATGCTCATAAAGCATTCATTTGTGGGGTCCTGATCCAATTGGGTGCCAGGGAGAAGAGAAGAAGGACGCAGCAGTTTGATACCCTAACCAAACTTATTAAATTACTAAAAATGGCTCATATAAACTCTTTGGAGGCGTGCCTCCTTGTAGAATTACTGGAGGCTAGGAAAGATTTGCAGGACCTACTCCTCACTAATCATACATGGCAGTTAACTAGACTTAATGCTACCTATTACCATCAGGGAAATAAGGCTAGTAAGTTATTAGCTAACAAAATTAAATTTCAAAAAACAAAATCCAGAATAGCCTGCATAGTACACCCACGTACTCGGCAGAAACTATACAACCCTAGAGATATAGCAGAGGCTTTCCAATCTTACTACTCTTCACTTTATAACCTGAAAGAGGACTCTAATACTGCCCAACCAAATTTAGTCGCAATTGAGAGATTCTTACAATCTTTAAACCTTCCTAAACTAGAACCGGAGGTCCTGCATGGTTTGAATGCCCCGTTTTCAATAGAAGAGATAAAGCAAACGATCACTAAATTACCGCTAAATAAATACCCAGTGGTAGATGGTTTTTCCAGTGAGTACTACAAGTCCTATCAGGAGATATTGCTCCCTCAATTACAATCGATCTTCAACTCTGCTGCGTCCACCTCCTTTTTCCCTCCAGAAATGTTACGATCTGTTATTGTTAAGTTACCCAAGCCAGGTAAGGAGCCGGCTCATACTGAAAATTACAAGCCCATATCCCTCATTAACACGGATATCAAATTATGTGCTAAACTTATTGCCGAGAGACTGCTGCCTATTACTCCTTCCTTAATTGGACCAGACTAGGTGGGTTTCGTTAAAGGGCACCAGGCTCCTGACGGGACTCGGAGAATGCTTAACCTTATTAGATACATAGAGGTGCGGAAAATGCCTTCCCTGCTTCTAGATGTGGATGCAGAGAAAACATTTGACCGTATTCATTGGGGATACATGTCTTCAGCTCTTGAACACTTTGGTATGGGGGGTAACATACTCTCGGCAATATTAGCATTATACACCAAGCCATCAGCCCAGGTTTACTCATCCAATATGCTATCCACCACATTCACCATAACAAATGGAACGAGACAAGGCTGCCCTCTTTCGCCAATTATCTTTTCCCTTATTATGGAACCCTTAGCAATGTCTATTAGAAATAACCCTCTAATATCAGGGATTAGGATAGGATCACATCTCCACAAAATTGGCCTTTTCGCGGATGATATCCTCCTCACACTGACAGAGCCGGCTTCTTCACTGGCCGAGGTGCAAGTTACATTACAAATGTTTGGTGATTTATCATACTATAAAGTCAATACTGGGAAATCTCTGGTACTGCTGATTAATATAAAAAAAAGCCGTTTTGAGTAATATGCAAGCAATATATCCGTACACATGGGCTAAGTCACAGATTCCATATCTGGGTATAAAGCTTACATCCCCATCCCATCACACTTTTAAGAGTAACTTCTTACCCCTTCTGGAGTGTGTGAAATCTGACTTGGCCCGTATGGCTAAATTCGAGTTGTCGTGGATAGGCAGGATCTCGTCCTTCAAACTGTTCGTACTTCCCAAAATGTTATACTTTTTCCGAACCATTCCAATAGTACTTCCCTCATCCTTTTTCCAACAGATGCAGAGTATTCTTGACGAATATATGTAGCAAGGCAAATGCAGAGTGCAACATACGACTATGTGGCGACACAAACGTAGAGGGGGAATGGAACTCCGAAATCTAAGGCATTATTATTATGCTTCACTGCTGGACAAACTTTGTGTCTGGTTCCACCCATCACCGAATAATCTATGGTCCAATATGGAACAACAATTTGTTAATGGTGGGGATCTCCCAGCTTGGTTGATTGCACACTCCTTAAATAGATCACTCCTACCCAGTGCATAACCTTCTCTTTTGTCCTCCCTGAAGGCCTGGCAGTACCTAATTGATAAATTATTTTCACACTCCCCTAAGACTAATATACCAGTCCCACTTACTTCATACGCAATCCTCATACAACACCTGAATCTCTCTTCATGGAAGGGAAAGGGACTTTGCCATTTGCCTTCCTTACACTCCCTCTCCCATCCTATGGACCAATATCGCCTTATGCAGATCTCCCATTTAGGGAAGACTATCAACAACAAATCCCTTTCCATCCATTCTGGAGCGTGGGATATATTTAAAACTAATAGGCTTTGTAAGAGGGGGACATCCAAATGTTATGCTATCTAACAAGATGATCTGAGTTTTAGTAAAACTTCACATATGCTCAAATGGGAAGCTGATCTAAAATTGACTGTATCAGGCCGACAATGGGAAGTAGCAATTAAAGACAATTCATCTCATTCATGGTGTATAGATCATTGGGATAATGCCCAGAAGATACTCAGTAGATGGTATCTCACCCCATATAGACTATCTAAAATTTATCCAACATCCTCTCCCCTGTGCTGGCGTAATTGCGGCCAAATAGGCCCCTTATCCCATATATTTTGGTCCTGTAATGGACTTACAGTCTTATGGAGCTCAGTATCTGACCTCTTGATTGAATATACAAAAATCGATTCCCTGCTGTCACCTGAACTGGCGCTATTAGGTATCAATATTGATAAGTATCCCCTCAAGTATAGATCAGTGGTTATGCATATTTTATTCTCAGCCAGAATCCTCATAGCCCGAAATTGGAAATCCTCTATTCCAACCATTTTGGATATTGTCCATAGAGTGTCCTCAAATTGTCATTATGAAAGATTAATAGCATATAGATTGAATTCAGGGAAACTGTTGAAAAAAGATGGGACACGTGGATCCAATTTCCGAAATTAGATAATTAAAGTAAAATTATAGTTTGACATTACTATGTTTTATAATGTGCCTTGATATAACGGATTGAGCATCCATGGCTCCTATCTACTGTCCTTCCTACCTTTTTATCCCATGTCCTCCCTTACCTGTCTTGCTCTCTCTTCTCTTCCCATCCTCCTCCAACCTTCCATCCTTGCCCTACCCCTAGTACTTCCCCTTCGTACTCCTGCAATAACATACATTCTAATTATGTAAGTGTTGAACAATATATCAGCTCCCGATTTACAGTACTCAAGTACAAGGCTTGGTTATAGTTTGGTTCCAGTGAGCCCACTTGTTTACTACATGTGTAAAATTGAATCGGAATCATTTTAAATTTCCTTAGACAATGCTGTATATTTCTCATCGTTACTACTATTGTAATTGAGTATACATAATAGCGAGTAATTATCAATGTATGTGTTGCAGATGTTAGAAACCTTTAATAAAAATCTATTATTGAAAATCTGGCCACACATATACATATACACACACACTGAGTGGACAGATTATTATGATTACCTGATGTTTGTAGGCTAGAGGGCCAGGCCATTATAAATAGGGAAGCAGGTTGTTTACCACGACAGTAGAAGTGACTTGTTTCTGAAGATATGGGTAAACAACGCAATTTAACAGCCTTTGAACGTGGGATGATCGTTGGCACTCGGAGCCATGGAGCGAGTATCAGCAAAACAGCAGAATTCGTTAAATGTTCAAGAGCAGCTGTTGTTAAAGTGTTTAAAGACTGGACTGCGAATTGTGGCCTTCAGCGACTAGTCAATGTTAGGGCAGAACGGAGAGTGGCAAGACTGGTACAAGACAACAGAAGGGCTACAGTGCAGTGTCAGATTCCTCGCATCACCTTACAACATCACGTGGAGTCATTAGGCAAGTAGACAAGACGTAAAAAAAAAACATACATAGTATTGCAGTGTGCAATGATACCTTTCTTATCGGACTAACAAAATAAATAAAAGACAAGCTTTTGAGAGTGAACCTCTCCTTTAGGTCAGAAGCAATACTGATCAACATGCCAGTTTGTCAGTTAAGACAGGAGAAAGCTGTTGGGGGGGGGGAGTGAGTGGGGTGTCAAAAATGTTGGACCTGGGAGTAAAAAATGCCTCCTGATAATCAAAAGACAGAACAAATAAACATAGGATGACAAATAAACCCTAAACAGATCAGATATATACAACATACATGAATATTGTGATGTTCCGTAGATTCATAAAAAGTTCTGGTAGTGTGTCAGAAAACCATAATCCACATTAAGTCCCTCCTTTATGTCATTGAATCATTTTCATCTCAAATGTTTTCCTATCATGAGGGTTTTTAAAATTCCCTTTCAGTACTTCAATGTTGAGGTTGTGGATGGAGTGATCCTTCTGGGAGAAGTGATGTCCTACTGAGGTGCAATATTCATACTCTTTGTGGTTCTTGTTCGAACTCCTGTGAAGGTTCATACTGAGATGCAGTTTAAGGCCAGTTTCCCCAATGTAACAACCTTTGTCACATGCTGAACACTGTATCATGTACACCACGTTAGCAGATGTGCATGAGTATGACCCCTTAATGGGGTGCTCTGTTATTGTGACTTGCTGTATTTCTGTCACATATATGTTGGCAAAGTTTGCAGCAGGGTTTATTGCATTGTACTGTGCCATTCTGTGTAAGTGCCTGTTCTGGGGTCAGCTTACTGCGTACCAATCTTCTTCTCAGGTTCAGTGGTTGCTTGAAAGCCAGTATTGGGGGCTGAGGGAATATTTATTTAAGTATGGGGTCTTCTGAGAGTACTGGCTGTAGATCTTTGATGATTTTGCGTATTACCTCTAGAGTGGGGTTGTAGGTAACTACAAGAGGGGTCCTGGTTGGGTTTTTCTTCTCTTTGTACTGTAGTCTTTCCAGTTGTGTTCTTAGGCCAGATTTAATTTTGTTAGAAAGTCTTTTTTCTGTAGCCCTTTTGCCGAAATGCATCAGCCAGTGCGCTCAGGTGTTTGTCTCTGTCCTCAGTGTCAGAGCAAATGCGGTGGTATCGGATTGCTTGGCTGTAGATGACACCCTGTTTAGTGTGATTAGGATGGAAGCTGGAATTATGGAGGTAGCTGTACCTGTCTGTGGGTTTTCTGTATACAGAAGAACTGAGTGAGCCATTGCTGACCGTTATGGCACAATCCAAAAAAACACTGTGTACTGAGAAATTCATTTTGTGTTTGATGGATGGATGGATGGAATGAATTGAATGATTCATGGAAGTTTAAAGGGCTTTCTTCTCCTTCTGTACATATAACTAAAATATAATCAATATAACGATAATATTTGAATGGTTTGTGAGGGTGAGTGGCTAGGAATCTGTATTCTAGGTCAGCCATGAAGAGATTGGCATATTGTGGTGACATTTTTGTCCCCATAGCTGTCCCGGTCATTTGTAAATAGATGTTGTCATTGAAATTGAAGTACTTTTGTGTCAGTATAAAGTCAATTAATTTGGTAATGGTTTCACTATCATATGTTTGTCTGACATACGCCTGCACCAAATTCCTTTCCTCCCATAATGTCAGACAAAAATATGACAGTGAAACCATTACCAAACTCATTCACTTGTAGTTCTGCTGCTAAAGCTTTAACTGAATCTTACAGGAAAAGGTTGTTTGTTAACTCTGTCAGCTTCAATCTCGTGCCTTAACACTTGGGTGCCTTTCATGTGAGTATTTTGCTGTCACCTGTCGTTCCCCAGTGTTGTTAATGTTTAAAATGTAACTTATGGAATTGCTGCTTCATTGCAGGCCTATTCTGCCTGTTATTCAGTAGTCTTTTTCATTGTCCTATGTATACAGCATTATGTTAGTGTCAAGAGCCTGTGGTTCTATTACCCGGAGCACACGAGTATATGGCTTCCAGGTTTCAGCATGTTTGTTAAGGTGCCCACACACTGTGCGATTATCGCACGATTATCGCGGAGTGTGTGGGCACGGAGTGTGATGATCGCAAGTACGATCTGCCTGTCCAAGATGGGCAGATCGTACGTTTTTTTTATTACTTTACAACCATCGCAAGACTAAGGTCTTGCAATGGTTGTAAAGTGTATGGCCACCTTAAGTCTCCTGCAGGTTCTGACAGGTGCTGTTAATCATATCATTCTCTTCAATTATCTGTGATAGTAAAGGTTGGACATGTGTTCAATTGGCATTCATTTCCTTCCCTAAGAGACTAGCTACATTCTAAAGGTGAGGGTAAGGTAGGTATGAAGATAAAAATGAAAAAAGACTGTGCAAATACACAGTCCTGCCCTATGGACAGGACTGTTCTTCAGAGTGCATATGCAGGGGTACATAGATTGTAATCTCTCCAGCCCTGTGCCATCACTGCCTCTCAGACTGCACATGCATGGAATTCTGGATTATCACTCATCACCAGCACTACTCCCCAAAGACAGAGTAAGCTGCTCTATTTAGGATGAGAGGTCATCTTCATGCTGTGAATTAGCCGCTACACATGCAAGATACTGCTATTAGAGTCCAGCTAGCGGGATGCATCACAAGGATTGTACAACCTTTAAGCAGTGCTTAGCCTGCGATCACATGGCAGGATGCTGTGCCAGGTCTCCCCTGCAGGGGCAGCAGTGAATGATGAAGCAGAAAGGTAAAGGTCTGAAGCCTTTAAAGGAGAACTATGAGGTGTGTGCTTTTCACTCACCTCATAGTTCTAGCCGACCTGTGACAATGAGACTGTCACAGGTTGGCTCAGTAGATCGGGAGGTGAGCGAACACATACCGGCGTTCGCTCACCTCTCGATCCTGTCACGGCTCTCTGCCGTGACAGGGGAGGGGCTGTATTCCCCCCTCCCCGCTCCGATCCGCCAGCGCTGACTGGCGGAACGGACGGGGGAGGGGGCGGGTACAGCTGGCTCTGCCTCTAGATACGCAGAGCCAGCTGTCAGTCACGCAGCTGGGCGGATCCCGGCACAATTGTCGGGATCCGCTTCAGCTGCGGCGTCTCAATATATACCGCGAGCAGCAGCTCGCGGTATACTGCGGCGTCTCAGTATACCGCAAGCCACGGCTCGCGGTATACTGAGCCTAGGGTGACGGGAGGACGCTAGTTTGTGTCCTCCCGTTACCCTAAGGAAAACTATGGGGAAAAGCCTTAACCCCATAGTTCTCCTTTAATCAGTGGTGATGTACTTTGTGAACTGTCAATTACTGGCCCAGTCAAGCAGCTACATACACAAGTTCCCCTTTAGCCCTATGGCAGTCGGCTACAGAGTTTTACCCTGGAACACCCACAGGCCTGCACTGGCTCTTACTTGCCAGGGCAGTTCATGCTTGGCCTAAAAACACAGAAGCTTTTGGCTAGCAATAAGGTCTCAGGGGCATGCTAGTTTCTGAATGAATTTACATCGGCAGTGACTTCATAGTTAGGCTACCTTGGCTATGCTGCATTGCTCATCCAGGACTGCAATTACCTTGAGTAGGTACAAATCTCGCCACACACACACCAATATATAATATCACAGGGACGGACGAGTTTGCAATCCTCCTTTCTTTATTTAAACAAACCAAAATTACTCCCTCACAAGGAAAACAAGTCCTTTTGGGGGCTCCTTTAGTTGGTTATGTGTCCAGACGGAACACTGAGATCTTGAGGAATGCTGAATTGAGTTCTACTTGCTTAGGACATTACATGAATGGATGACATTGTGCAGAAAAGGAACTTTGTGCGCATCACAGGTAAGCATCCCCACAGGGACCAGCATTCCACTACAGTGTCATCTACAGCTCAGAACACATATCAGTACATTAGTATATGCTGTTGCATTTCTAACACCATTGACCAACTTGCCCAGTGGGTCTCAGGTTGTAGAAGCTTACAAAGTTTGATCATATGCTGTGCGGGGTATATTCTCATGGGTCCTGTTAAGAGTTGAAAACGGACATAGTCAGGTTTTTTTCTTCTCATTTCTCAGTCCATTCATTACCATTAAGGTTCCTTGGTGCAAGCGAAGCTCTATGCTATATCCACACATATCCACGTGGTATCTCTTAATCATCAATATCAAACCTTTTATCTAAATATTGTCCTAGTGGGACAACCAGGAGACTTAAGACTAGTCTTGGTTTGCACACTTTAAACAGATGGATCAGGATCCAAATATTGCATATGGAATCACTATATTCAGTTACTAAGCCATCAACTGGCTATAGGATGCTGTGCCTGGCAGATGTGTATTTACATTATTGTGCACCCGTCCATCAAATGTCTTGCTTACCGTTCTAAAGTTCCACTTTGGTTTGTTTACCTGCCCTTTGGCCTTGCCACAATCCTAGGTAATTTTCCAAATATTACCTCCAGTCACAGTCTTCTTGAGTGAACGAGTATTCCGACTGTTGAAGCGGCATTCTGCTGATCAGCATGCTCTGATCAAATTCTAAATGATCTCCAAGGGGGAAAGCCAAGTGGTCTAGTCTTTTACTGAGGCAGATTAGGCCTCTATCCTACCCCATGGTGTTCCAAGTTGACAGGACAACTCCTTGGAGTGTCTCAAGTTGACAGGATCAATTCAAATGGTGACACTAGACTTATTGGAGGCTAAGGGCCTGCTCACATGAGTTTCAGGTCCGGATCAGGTGCAGATCTGCAGACGTGGTGCTATGTGTTTTTGCCACGTTTCAGTTAAAAACAATATTTTTTTTTTTTTTGCTGGCGTGGGGCTGTCAGTATGTTAACTGCAGTGCAGTGCGTTTTTGACACATTTTTGACGTGTTTTGTGTTTCCGGACCGTTTCCTGACCGTACAAAATGTAGTATTTTTCTGTCGTAACCTGAACGGACTGCGCACGTGAGAACTGTAGCCCATAAAACACATAGGGATACACTGGGATGCATTTTTAGTGCAGGAGCGTACGGATCAGGTCAGCACAGAAAACGGACGGCGTGTGAACAGGCCCTTAGAGTCTTCCAACAGGGTTCTTCAGAAGATGGAAAAAACAATCCCAATGCAATTGGTGCTGGATGATTCCAAATAGGAGATTCTTGGTTGTGGCTAAAGCCTGTGAGCCTATATCAATTGTTCTCTATGTCCCTATCTAGATAGCATGTTAATAAGGGATTCCTATGTGCGAATCACTTCAAAAGTCTTTTAGTCCAAGGTCAGCGACAGTCCATCAGGGGGAAAAAATGTCTTCAGCATCTTGGAGTTCAGAGAGCCTTTCAGATCCAAGGAACATCCGTATTAGTTCAATGAACAACTAGATCAGCGGTTCTCAACACGTGGGTCGCGACCCCGTCGGGGGTCGAATTACTATTTGCCGGGGGTCGCCTGCTCGATCGAGCACAGCAAAACTGTATCCGCTGTGGGGGTTTTTTTCTGACATCGGGCCGCAGGCGGCCGTAAATTTGAGAAAAAAAAAACTTTCTCCCGGAAAGCTTTGCTCTGCTCCTTACAGCAGAGCAAACCTTTATCTGCTGGGTTTTTTTTTTTTCTGACATCGGGCCGCAGGCCGTCATTAGTCAGAAAAAAAAACAACCCATAGGAATACATAGCTAGATTTCTATTGGCTATTTCACTTTGCAATAGCCAATAGCAAACTAGCTATTGCGCCCGCCCTCTGTTGATGCCAATCAGCAGAGGGGGACCTGAAATTCTCCATCAGGTCCAGTTCTAATGATTGACAGCAGCAGCAGCATTGCAAAGTGAAATAGCCAATAGGAATCTAGCTATGCATTCCTATGGTGGTTTTTCTTTAGTTTTTTTATTCTGACGGCGTACATATCTGCTCAGGTAAGCCTGCATCCCCCCCCACATGGTGCTGCATTAATGTATTGCTGGGGAAGTGAGATTTGTAGTTCTCTCTAGCTGCTGGTACATTGTGCTGTACCAGCAGCTAGAGAGGACTACAAATCTCAGCAATACATTATACACTGTATTAGGGATGCACCGATACCGGTTTTTCGAGTACCGATACTTATATTTCGGTACTCGCCGATACCGAGTACCGATACCGGCACTTCCGGTAGCATAGAGCCGCCTTCCCGGGCAATCAGGAAGCCAGGAAGGCTTCTTGATTGCCCGGGAAGCCGACTCTATTCTGTTTGGCCGGCTGGATGCTGATTGGCCCGGGAAGCTGGCTTCCCAGCCAATCGGTACCATTTTTCCAAGTACTGATACTTGTCCAAGTACTCACCGGTACAAGTACTGATACATTTTTGTTTATTGTCATGTGACAGCTTTTCTAAAACAATACAGACTAATGATTTGTTTTGTTTTATTCCTATATAGCTGGTGGTATTCTGCATTGCACCGTATAATCATTATACAGCACACTGCAGAATACCAGCAGCTATATAGGACCACAAATCCTAGCAATAATAAATTATACGGTGCAATGGAGAATAACACCAGCTACAGAGGACTACAAATCCCAGCAATAATACATTATACAGCGCAACGCAGGATAACACCAGCTACAGAGGACTACAATTGTACTATTGCTGCGATTTGCTGTAGACTTCTATAGCTGGCGTTATTCTGTGGTGCGCCGTATAATCATTATACAGCACACTGCAGAATAACACCAGCTATAGAGGACAACAAATCCCAGCAATAGAACATTATAGTATAATGGACTATTGCTGCGATTTGTTGTATTCCACTGGGATTCGTTGTCTCCTTTAAGCAGTGGTTCTCAACCTGTGGGTCACTGTGTGGTTTCTGCTGTGTTAGGTGAGAGTCCTCCTCAGCTCTCTCCTAGTGCAGCAGTGTCAGTTCTCCCACCACACCGCCAGATGTTGCTGCAGCAGCCGCGTCATCCCTAAATTTTACCGTTGGGGTGTCACCACAACTTGGCAAATGTTACTAAGGGGTCCCGGCCCTAGAAAGGTTGAGAACCACTGAACTAGATGATGTTTTTTTTCCAATAGATTTAGTGTCTGCTCATGGATGTGAGAACTGCTCAATGCTGACGGAGGTACCTCTAATCGAGGATTCAGCGCTGAACTCCACAGCATTTCATGGCTGACACTATAAGCCATGAAGCCCTGGCCGACAATTAATTTTTTCTTATCCAACAGTTTCCTGTGGATCAGCAGCAAGTGGGTTATCCAGATCTTATCCTGATGGTAATCCCTGAGAGCACAGATGCTCTTTCTCAAGAGAATGTTCTAAGGGAGAGAATAGTGGATATTTTAATGTTTATATGTTTCCTTTAGACCTAATGGTCTCCGGTTCCTGAATGGGACCCACAATTATCCAGGTAGGGGGATGGCAATCATTTGTTTGTGGCTCATCTGTCCAGGGCTCCATCTCTTGTAGACTCCGACCCTGGAATCTTCTAGTCATCCTTAATATTCAGCAGGTGCTATATCCAAAACTGCCTTAAGTGGAATACATTTATTGACTTTGCAAACTTAATATGTTTCTTTTTTTCTCTCTCCATGTCAGATATATTAAATGCACCTTCCCTCTTCTTTTGTCAGATATTGGTTGTCTATTTTCCTTATTCTCTGCTCACTAGACAGCCAGTGCTCTTAATTGTCTGATACTTTTATATGCTAAGGACCCTCAACATCTTGCATTGTAGAAGATGTCAAAGAGCTGTGACGAAGAGACTGGTCGCACAAAGAGGAAGTATGTGGGAATGACAAAAAAGGGTAGTGCATGACCTTATTTATCATCCCCTAAGTAAAATGAGCAGTTAACTCTTGCAGTTAGAAGGGGAACCCACTACAAGGGGGCCCACTACAAGGGAATCCCCTCCCCAAGAATTCAGTTTTTTAGATCGAAAGATCAGCTCTATCAGTGGTACAGAACTGATATACAGAAAGGGTTACATTATCTCCAGGAAACATTGCTCTCCCATAGGCACACTAAGTACCTATGACATTTATTTAAAAAAAAAAACTTGTAACATTGTAATTGGAGAAACAGTGGTCTTCTGACTGGAATCTAGAAACTGAGTGCCAGTGTGGAAAGAAACATTTAAGAATGACAAGGAATTACAAGGAGTCCTGAGAAGGGATCAGAATAGATTAAAAAGGAGGGAGTGATGACAGCAGAGGAGCTTAGACTGATTTTAGACTGTGCAGTAGTGAAAGAGGAATATTTATCTGTGTAAAACATCCCTGTGCACTGCTGTTCAATCCTAGGAGGTTTAAGCAGTAGGAAAGGTCAAATACCTGTGAGTCTTCGCCTTGCACAAAATCCAATGCTGCCCTACGTTACATAGGACACACTGGGGAGTAAAGGAAGTTGAAGACTCACCTGTTTTTGCCCCTTCTTGCTTCCCCTAGTTAGTTCAGCGGTAATAGCAGTCTGAATGAGGAGGCTCGTGTTGTGCAGGAAGGAACTATACATCCTGCCAACCTTGTGTGATTTAAGGCTCGGGTATGCCACAAGCCTCATCTTCCAATGCTAACACTACTCTCATGCCTTAGATGACTGGAAGTGCTAGTACTTGTAGTTCTCCACAACATTCTATGTCCCCTGTCAGAGCTTCTTGATTTTATTGAACTCTATGTGCAGGAAAGAGGCTCCCGATCACAGCCTCAGCAATGATTGTTTACATTTGAAGCTATCTCAGAAGAAGTTCTACTGCCCACAGTTTTAGTGGTTATTTGTCAGTGATATAGTGATTCAGGGCACAACAGCAGAGGGCAGTTGGAAGTTTAAGAGTCTGGCATGCTGACATGTCCGTAAGTATTAAATTATTCTCACTTTGACCTGGTTGTAACTCAGCAATACTTGAATCAAGTTAAAGTGTTGCCCAGGGGGACCAATAGTGCTTTTTTAATATTTAATAATGTGAAAGTGAAAGTCAAAAAAAACATTATTTAATTGTAAACTGCAATAATAACTCAATTTTTAGTACTCACTTGTTATGAAATTCATAAATTTCCGGCATATTCCCAAAGATAATGTGCTCTTTATTTGCTATGCCAGGTGGAATGTCTTCAACGCCACTTGTAATTTCCCACAAATATGTCTAAAAAAAACATTTACATTATAAAAAAAATAAAATTCAAAGTAAAATCCTTTTCTCTGATGCTCATTGAGGAACACAGCTCCTTACAGTCATACACATAGGGGACTATTGCCAACTCCAGGAGACCTGAAGCCTCATAACAGAAGGCCCAGGAAACACTACACTGGTAGAGTGAACAGTAAAGGAGATACATAATATAAGATTGAGAAATGGTTTGGTAAATCCATCTGCAGATAGCCCCATTGGAAGCTTGAATGACAAACATGGAACCCAACTTCAGAAAGGAAGTAGTGGCATTCAGGGACACCCTGAAAGCTCTAACTGCATCTAGGGAATAGAAAGTAATTTCTTTTGGATGAAAGGCGACAAACAAAAAGAAGAAAGTTCAATGTTCTTGTTAGTGTGGAATAAAGACATAGGCAGCTAGTCACATTGAACTTTTCTCTAATTTTGAAGACTTTCATTGCTTAGCCACACAGCTTCCTCAAGTGTCTGAAACATACATTTATTGTTTTGAAAACATTGAAATGAAAAATATTAAATGTATTGTGAAATAGTAACTTTTTTTGTTTTTATTCTTTATTTAAAGTTTCCAAAGGTATAAAAGGTACAAAAAACTAAATACAAAAAAGGCATAGTAGCATAGAAATGGACATATAAAGTCACACCAACATGTACCACCAACAAGTTAATGGTATATAAATAGGACAGGAGATCACAACTCCTGAGGCAGATATGGCTATCCGGCTAATACTATTTTGAGTGAGGCTTGTTTTGTGATGCTTCATCGGAATGGTACTAGAGGTGCACAGAAATGGAAATTTCAAAACCAAATTTTAAAAAAATTGTCAGGCCGAAACCGAAAATGTTTTTTTTTTAATATGTTATTTTTGTTTTTTAAAATAGAAAAAGAGTGAGGACACAGAGTCATCAATCTCTTTTTCTGCAGCCCCTGTTATAAATGAACAGGAATCCTCTATACTGAGTGTTCCTGTTCATTCATAACATGATGACATAGTATGTTTACTATAACCACAATTATGAATGAACATGAGGTGATGTAGATCACTTCACATTCATTCATAATTGAGGCTATAGTAACCATACTATGTCCTCATGTTATGTACAAACACTCAGCGATCACTCGCTCTCCATCCTGACAGCTGTCACAGGAGGCTGAGCGAGCGTTGCAGGGAGGAGACACACTGCTCTGCCGGACTGTGACAGGAGGCTGAGCGGTGTGGGAGGAGAGATGCCAGCCGCTCACAGAGCTCTCCTCACGCAGCGCTCGGCCGGCTGTGGCAGTTTTTGTCCTCCCCGCTGGGACACAGAGCAAGACCCAGCGGGGAGGACAGAAAGCAGGGATGTGCCAATGTACTGGCAGAAAATGGCACTTTCGACATTTAGCCAAAAGTGCCATTTTAGGCCGATATGTTTCAGCAGCCAATATATCGGTGCATCCCTAAATGGTACCATATATAGTTGTTTCATGTACGAGAGATGAGAAGAGGAGAGATGAGGTAGTATAACATGAAGTACTGAAAGAAAGAAGTGGTTGTAGAGGTGGAGGGCTGGGTGAGATAACCACATAATTTGAAAACATGGCAACATCAGGATAAACAGAACAAAAACTCAGGTGAACGCTTATCCAGTGTGCAAGAGTTCACTGTACTTTGTGGAATACAGAAAGTCCACCCAGTAGAACCACGTTTTCTTAAATTTCTCTTCTGAATGGTGAAGGGCAGCAGTTAATTCTTCCATGAATCGAATGTGGTAAACTCTCTGGAGCCACAGTCTAAGTGAAGGCGGGTCAGTACTTTTCCAGTACAGGGGAATGCAGGTCGGAGCAGCGTTAACCAGGTGAAGCAGTAGAGATCTTTTATATTTGCAGTTGGAAAGTGGTGACTGATCCAAAAGTAAAGCAGTCATATAATCTAGTCATCTCTTAATTGTAATCCAGTAAGTTTGGAAATAATACTCACAACGGAGTCCCAAAAATTCTGCAATCTCGGACATGACCAAAAAATAGGTCACAATGTGCCAGGGTATTGGCCGCATCTCCAACAGAGGGGTGAGAGTGTGACTGGGGGCGTAGTACCACCTAGTGAAGATCATGTACCCAGATTATTAGCTAGTGTTATAAACTGAGGCCTTATGAGCAAAGAAAATGATGCATTCCCATTGCTCAGGGGGTAATGTTTCCCATTGTGTAATGAAAGATAGCTCCTGGGGTGCTTCCACAGAAAATAAGAGGGAGTGTGCTCTAGAAAGTCCATGTTCTGCCGACTGTCCCTCAAAACAAAGTACCTTAAATGGAGTAGGTCAGCTGTACGAGATGCTGTGTTCCTACATTTAGGTTGTTGTGTTTCCCAGGAATAAAAGGGAGGGCGCTGGGTGGGGGGTGCACGGAAAAATGGTATCACCGTTGCTGCAAACAAACAGATGTAGGGATCTAGATGTAGATGTATTGTTCGCCCTGCCCCCGCCCCCTTGCTGCTGACTTTGGAGTTGCTGAGCCCGCACTGTGGCCATATATGTGAGCCTGTCATGTGCAGTGTGTGGAGCTCCTCACAGTAAGTTCTCCCTCTACTCTTTGGACTAGAGCAGGGGTGCCCATAAGGTCGATTGCGATCTACCAGTCGATCGCAAAGCTATCGCTGGTAGATCGCGGGTCGACTCCCTGTCGCACGCTCCGTGTACCCGAATGTCTTGGACGCTAAAGCATCCGACACATTCGACTCTCCCCTCCTGCCTGAAGCGGCCAATAATCTTTCCTAACACACGCTACGTGGCCGCGGGTAGGTGGTGGCCGCCACCCGCACAGACACCGAGACACTTGGTCCGCACACTTGGCCCGCCCCTCCGTCTTCATCAGCGTCCAATAATAATTGCCTCCCACACGTAGTGACATTGGCTGCTCCTCACTCTCTTCAGTGTGCAGCACATTTGACTGGCCTCTCCCCGCCCGCAGCATTGGGCACATCTGACCCGCTCCTCCCAGTCTGCAGCATCAAGCACGTTGGGACCACACCTGAAGAGCCAGAAGCAGGTAGGTTCTATTGGCAACCAACAGGTTGAGTGGGATTTGAGTATATAGTTAAGGGGCTGCGTAGTTGAGACTTAGAAGGCCTCGTTCACACCAGCCTCAGTGCGTTCAGGCGCTATTGTGGCCGGAGCGCGCTGGATCGCATTGCGGCCAGTTCAATTTGTTGTGGGGTGGGAGGGGGTGTGGCGGTGTGTTGAAGTAAATGGCACCGCAGCCACGCCCTCTGGCCGCAATGCGATCAGCCACACAGAAACGCATAGCAAATCAATGCCTGCGGTCAGAAAAAAATGCTTGCGGCATTTTTTTCTGACTGGACCGGATCGCAGGCATTGATTTGCGCTAGTTTGTGTCCTCCCGTTACCCTAAGGAGAACTATGGGGAAAAATACTGACCCCATACTTCTCCTTTAACACTTGTTCCTTGTCCCAGGTGGAGGTGCAGGACATGTGAATACATCGTCTGTGAACTGTCAGAACACTTTTTTGTGGTGCTCCCCCCCTTCCCCTCAGAGCTCTGAGGGGAAGGGGGGGAGAGGAGGGGGAAGAGAGAGAGAGTGATTCTGGGTGCAATGCCATAAACTAGAGATTGTCGTACTGTCTAAAGTGTGCACTGTGCAGCTAAATACCCATCAGATTTATAGACCACCAGTTCAGCAGATACTGGCCCTCATGGACAGCACAGGGGTTTAACTGTTTGTTTCCCAGCTGTAACAACAACTAATACAATTATACAGTGCTCTTCAACCTCAGTAACCATAATGATCATTTATTCAACAGACATGCAGGACAGGGCTTACTATGGGGCTTTTTTTCATGGAATATATAGTTCCTCTTTTTGGCTAATTTTCTTTAATACCATCCTACAGTTTACAAAATGAAAACTCCTCATGCTTTTTCTCATTTGCATTGTCCCAGGCTTGAATGCTTAAAAGTAGGGATGCACCAATACCGATACCGGTATCTGTGTCGATACTGGACATTTTCATGAGTTCTCATACTTGTGAAAATGCCCCAATACTAAACACCAATACCAGTGTCCTATCAAGGTTTGTGACTATGTTTGAATGTGTGACCGGTCATGTGGTCACACATGCTTACGTAACCCCACCTAGTTTTACAACGCTGGAATGTGTGACAGTTCATTAGGTCAAGCATTCCAATGCTTTGTCAGCTGTTCAAGGACACATCAGCATCACAGATCGCATGTGCAGGAGAACCGATCTACATTACCCCATCTGCCTGGAACATCTGATCGGTCCTCAAATGTCACTACTATCTGACTTTGTGAATGCAGTGGAATGTGAGATCGCACTCACAAAGTCGGATATAATTGACATTTGAGGACCAATCAGGTGTTCCAGGCAGATTAGATAATGCAGATCAATTCTCCTGCACAGTGAGCCGATCTGCCTTGAAACAGCAGACAAAGTGTTGGAATGCTTGACATAATGGACAATTACATATTCCACTGCTGTAAAACTGGGCAGGATTACGTTAAAATGTGTGACCGGTCACACATTCCAACATAGTCCCAAACTTTGATAGAACACCGGTACTTTAAAATGTCAAACTAAAATGGCTGTCTGAGGTCCTGTGCTTGTTGGGGACCTCAGCAGACATCCTGTGAACTGTGGCGCATGTTTACAGCATCAGTCACACATCTCCTTCCTGGGGAACCACACAGTGCTGCTTACATCACTTTTGTCGCCCATAAGACCCTTCGGACCCCAGAAGAGACCCTGCACTGCCCACCTGAGACCTTCGGGATATCAGGCCACACCCTTGGAGCAACAGAGTATGCAACTTCATATTATTCTGCATTGCTGTATAATGTATTGCTGGGACCTGTAGTCCTCTATTGCTGGTGGTATTCTGCATTGCTGTATAATGTATTGCTGGGATTTGTAGTTCTCTATAGCTAGTGGTATTCTGCATTGCTGTATCATGTATTGCTGAGATTTGTAGTCCCTCTACAGCTTGGAGCCAGTGGTAGAACTACAAGGAGTGCAGTGGTTGCAGCTGTGACTGGACCCTGGTGACCTGCTTCTGTCCTGATGTCGGTGCATCCCTACTCCCGTCAATGCCCGTACCAAGGTACAGACATGTAGCAATATGGATGGGGCAGAGTTAATGGACTACAAGTGCGATTATATTACCACACTTGTATTCCTCTGAAACTACAAGTCCTCCGATGGCAGACAGGACTCGTAGTTCCTTCTTCCTATGGATGGATGATGCGGCTGTGTGGGCCGAGTACAGCCGCACAACTTAAAAGAAAAACAACCCCCCTCTTTTGCCCCCCAGAAACGAGCTGGAGTCCTGGCTTCGATCTGGAAGTGTAACATCGGACACTGGCCCATAGCTGACCCTCTACAGGTTGTGAGCCCAGGCCGTCTCCACTCCCTACTTGTAATTAGGTTTTTGGTGCTCCCATGTTATGTGATACATTGTTTAATGCTGTTTCTATGTTTATACGTGTTATCTCAGGTGGGTGTACCCCTGGTGGGGAAGGCGCCGGTCGTGTGCTCCAGAGACACTGTTCTCCTCTCTGGGCGAGCTCCACCGTGGTGCGTCCTCCCCCATCCCCCCTGTGTACTCCCATTCTTGGGGAGCCGTGGGAATTGAGGAGGGCTGCCCCCGCTGGGCCCTCTTGGCTTTCAGACGTAGGACCCGGGTGGGTCCATATAGATGTTTTTCAGGTTATATATTTCTATACCTATATGTTACTGCACTGCCGTTTTCAATTACTCTCTCAGGTTATGGGGATAAATGTTGTTGATTAAATTTACTCCACATGTGAGCCCTGATTGGCATCTCCGTTCCTCCTTGCTCAGCCACCTACTCCACATAGGTGGCCCATCTCCTATAGGAGATAGTGTGTTCTAGCTTTGCTAGTCCTTTCCACGTTACGTAGCGGGTTTTATCCGCCCTTTTCAGATTTTTTCGTTGTGTCCCCCCCAGTCGTCTATTTCAGGGGCTTATCTTGACAGGACCCCTGACTGTGACATATGGTCCGATAATGCAGCGGTAATACTCACAGTGCGGGTTCCTCAGGCACAGACTAGGGAATGGGCCTGGCGATTGAATAACTCCCTGCTTGCCAACCCGCAATGTTCGTCGGCTATCATAGACGGGATCACACATTTTCTTGAGATCCATGCACTGGATGCTACCCCTCTACCTCTTCAGTGAGAAGCACTGAAGGTGGTACTGTGTGGGCTTTTCATCCAGCAGGGTACTAGACTGAAAAGGGAATGGTCTTGGCGCACCTGAGATGCCATCCAAGCCCTGACGACCCTAGAGATTCACCACAAGCGCTCGCCCTCCCCAGAACTTGTGACGCAAGTATCTCAGGCCAGACTGCACCTGTTGGGGCTTTTGGACCTATCGACACGCAGCTATCTGGACAAACCGGCCTTGAGGGCTTATGAATCCCGGGACAAATGTGGGAAGTCCCTAGCCCGGTCCCTACACCCCAGACCCACCTCTACCTATATCCCTCACATCCAAACTGCGTCCGGCACCCCGGTCAACTCACCCTCGGAAATTCAACGTACCTTCGCGGACTTCTATAGCTCCCTTTATAACTTACCGGAGTCGGCCGCTCCTTCTCCGGACCAAACTGAGGAGATTGTGGTGTATGTCCGGCGTACGGCCCTTCCGACCCTGGACCACTGGGATGCAGAGGCATTGGAATCCCCCTTCTCCACTGAGAAACTGGCCTCGGCACTCAAATCAACCCCTACGGGTAAGAGCCCGGGGGCAAATGATGTTACGGTAAAATTTTACAATTCACACCGGGATAAGCTGACTCCTTTCCTCCTACGGGTGTTCAACTCTATCACGCATGGCACCTCCTTCCCTACTCAATCACTGGATGCACATATCTCCTTGATCCATAAGCCCGGTAAGGACCATACTCTGTGCACAAACTACCGACCAATCTCACTCCTCGAAGTAGACGTAAAATTGATCGCCAAATTAATAGCCAACCGGTTGAAACCCAGGGGTGATCCACGCAGATCAGGTGGGGTTTGTTCAGGGTCGGGAGGCTTGGGACAACACCATTCGAACACTGCTGCTGATGCATTTTGCTAAAACGTCTGGCATTCCACGTTGCCTTCTGTCGGTGGATGCAGATAAGGCATTTGACCGCCTGGACTGGGGTTTCCTCCGACACTCCTTATTACAACTCGGGATACGTCCCACCATGCTGCAGAATATAATGGCCATGTACTCCTGTCCGTCGGCTAGTACCCGAATCAACGGCTCGCTCTCCCCTAGCTTTAAGATCTCCAATGGTATCAGACAGGGCTGCCCATTGTCTCCTCTCCTTTATATCCTCACCACGGAACACCTGGCCGTGGCCCTCAGGCACCACAATTATAAATTGGCATTGTTCGCGGACGATCTACTACTCTATGTGACCCACCCCCATATCTCCATGCCTACGATTCCAACATTTCAGTTCTCTGAGTAATTTTCGGGTCAACCTTACCAAATCGGAAATCTTAAATGTGTCCCTGGGGACAACTGATCTGCGTCTCCTAACTGGCAACTACCCCTTCCGCATTTGCTCAGCCTCGTTGAAATACTTAGGTGTTTCCCTCCCGACTAATCTAGCTGACTTATTATCTGCTAATTGTCGCCTTCTGCTTGACAAGCTCAATCTAGACCTAGCAGCCTATAACTGCAAACATCTTTCTTGGCTGGGGCCGATCAATGTCCTCAAAATGGACATTGAAACAGGTCCAACAGGCCTTCACAAAGTTTATTTGGGGCATCTCACGTCCGCGACTTAGCTATCGGTCACTGGCCCTTCCGAAACGCGGGGGGGGGGGGGGGGGCGAGCGTGCCAGGCATCTCTCTTTACCACGCTTCAGCCGTCCTGATTCGCATAGTTGACTGGTTCCACAGGGGTGGAGAGAAACAGTGGGGTCAGCCTAGAGGAGACCCTCACAACCGGGGATTTAAAGGCACTACCTTGGATACCCCCTGGATCCAGATCCCTGCATTCCTCCTTACCCCTACTGACAGCCCATGTCTTGAAACTATGGGACCGCTGTGTCTCTAAACACGCTTTGTCATCCTATATTGGCCCAATGACCCCTCTATTCGGGAACCCGACTTTTCCCCCTGCCCTGACTGGAACCTCCTTTGGTAGATGGACAAAGGCATCGCAGGGTGCTTTCTGCACTGCAGGCACAGCCTCTGACAGGGGTGACCCACCCCGATCCGGGCCTTGGGGACTGGCTGTCGGAGGGACAATTTTGTTCCTTCGTCTCCTCTCTCCATGGACCGGTCAGTCTCGGTGGAGAGCCGACGGAGTTTGATTCCCTCCTCTTGGCCTCAGCGCCCCCTTCCCACATAGCTTCCCTTCTCTACTCCTTACTCTCCCTCCTGGCCTCCCTTACTCTTCCTACCTACACATCAGCCTGGGAGCGTGAATTGGAACTCACCTTTACGACTGACGAATGGGAGAAGTCGTTTGCCCACACACATTGTCTGTCCATCGCAAGCAAAGTTCACGAGAAGAACCTTAAAATACTCACTAGATGGTACAGATGTCCTACGGTCCTCCACCGATATTAACCCGCGTTGTCTGACTCTTGTTGGAGGTGTGGACCTCCCCAGGAAACATGACTCACATCTGGTGGAGCTGTCCCCGGCTTCAAGGATTCTGGCGGGGGGTACTGGGGATCTACCTCATAGTGACAGGAACAGAGGTCATGAATTACCCTAAAATGCTATTATTGTCCATGATCCCTGGTTCGCTCAAAAAGGTGAAGAGGGGCCTTCTACTGTTGTCCCGCGTCACTGGCGTACACCAGTAATTCCCACACTTGCGGAGTGGGCTGTGGAGATGGACCGCATTGCTGATCTAGTGGGCCTCCTGGCCGGAGAACGTGGTGAGGGAGACATGTACACACATGGTCCACCTGGATTGTTTTCAGGAAAGTGCATGTGAATGGTTTTAATAGCATCAGGTCCTCTCAGGGAACCTAGACTGGTAGCAGCACTAGTCATGGGCTGCTCTTGCATCTTTAAGTTGTCACACACCAATCAGTAAGAGTCAATATGGTCTCTCTAAACTTGAAAGTTATGGCAATGCCTGTGACTCTTCAGGAACAATATCAACTAGTGAAAAAATTTTTGAGACTCTTCCTCAGATTTAGCTTCCACAGCTATAGGCTCAGATATTTCTAGGGCTGCAGGCAGGTTAAACAAAGATTCTGCAGGGGAAAGTGTTATCCTCAGGGATCAGAGTCCACATTTAAAATTCAAATTTGACCAATGAAATTGTGCATACGCAGTTAAAGCCTCCCATGTTGAAATCTTTCTGGGGGTCACACCCAATGAGAGCTTAGGAAGGCTCAGAGGAATGTAGAGACTTAATCAGGGGGCAATGTTCCAGGTCTTTGAGAAGGAAATACAATATGCCACACCCAGAATTATTAGTTGATTGTGAGCCAGAAGGACTTGACAAACTGGGACTGCTCCAAGAGTATTGAACTGATATGTTGCACCTCAAGCAGGAAAGAACTGGCAGGGCTGATAACACTATTTAGGATTTCAGTGCAGCAAAAGGCAGAGTTGTCAGTTCAAAAAAGGAAGTCAGGATTTCAGGCAGGATCAACAAGTGTTCTTTTTTTCTGTACTTGCAACATTATTTTTTTCTTCCAGTGACATACACATATACTTACATAAGTGGCACTGCTTGGCCGCCTTTTATGCAATAGTCTGCTGCCTGACAACATCATCCTTTCTGTGTGCTTCTGCCTTGTAATTAAACTACTGGTGCAGGAAAACATGTCAGACTGATAGAAGTACTGTATTTCAGATGCTTAGTTACGTTCATCAAAATATCATTATTTTAGAAGTTTGTATACTTTCCCACTGATAATTTGTTAATTACACTTTTAATTCAATAACTGTCTGAGGTGTAAAGATCAACTAGTTGTTTTGTTAGATCTCACATAATTACAGATTTATTAAGTCATTAATGAGGGGGGGCTAGCCCCCCCACATGCAATTTTCTGTTAAAATTTCATTCAGTCTAATAGGCTTTCGTTAGATCCGGTAAGATCAAGTGGTTTTAACGTTAGATCTCATATAATTACAGAGAAATTATAAATATTTGGTATTACATAAGGGGGGGGGGCTAGCCCCCCTAGCCCCCCCACATGCAATTTTCTGGTAAAATTTAATTCAGGCTAATAGGCTTTCGTTAGATCCAGTGGTTTCAACGTTAGATCTCATATAATTACAGAGAAATTATAAATATTTGGTATTACATAAGGGGGGGGGGCTAGCCCCCCTAGCCCCCCCACATGCAATTTTCTGGTAAAATTTAATTCAGGCTAATAGGCTTTCGTTAGATCCAGTGGTTTCAACGTTAGATCTCATATAATTACAGAGAAATTATAAATATTTGGTATTACATAAGGGGGGGGGGGCTAGCCCCCCTAGCCCCCCCACATGCAATTTTCTGGCAAAATTTAATTCAGGCTAATAGGCTTTCGTTAGATCCAGTGGTTTCAACGTTAGATCTCATATAATTACAAAGATATTACGAATATCTGGTATTACATAAGGGGGGGCTAGCCCCCCCACATGCAATTTTCTGGTAAAATTTAATTCAGGCTAATAGGCCTTCGTTAGATCAAGTAGTTTCAACGTTAGATCTCATATAATTACTGAGATATTATGATTATTTGGTATTACATAAGGGGGGGCTAGCCCCCCCACATGCAATTTTCTGGTAAAATTGCATTCAGGCTGATAGGCCTTCGTTAGATCCGGAGAGATCAATTGGTTTCAACGTTATATCTCACATAATTACAGAGATATTATGAATATTTGGGATTACATGGGGGGGGGGCTATCCCCCCCACATGCAATTTTCTGGTAAAATTTCATTCAGGCTGATAGGCCTTCGTTAGATCCGGTAAGATCAAGTGGTTTCAACATTAGATCTCATATAATTACAGAGATATTATGAATATTTGGGATTACATGGGGGGGGGGCTATCCCCCCCACATGCAATTTTCTGGTAAAATTTAATTCAGGCTGATAGGCCTTCGTCAGATCCGGTAAGATCAAGTGGTTTTAACGTTAGATCTCATATAATTACAGAGATATTATGAATATTTGGTATTACATAAGGGGGGGGGGGCTAGTCCCCCCACATGCAATTTTCTGGTAAAATTTCATTCAGGCTGATAGGCCTTCGTTAGATCCGGTAAGATCAAGTGGTTTCAACATTAGATCTCATATAATTACAGAGATATTATGAATATTTGGTATTACATAAGGGGGGGGGGGCTAGTCCCCCCACATGCAATTTTCTGGTAAAATTTCATTCAGGCTGATAGGCCTTCGTTAGATCCGGTAAGATCAAGTGGTTTCAACATTAGATCTCATATAATTACAGAGATATTATGAATATTTGGTATTACATAAGGGGGGGGGGGCTAGTCCCCCCACATGCAATTTTCTGGTAAAATTTCATTCAGGCTGATAGGCCTTCGTTAGATCCGGTAAGATCAAGTGGTTTCAACATTAGATCTCATATAATTACAGAGATATTATGAATATTTGGTATTACATAAGGGGGGGGGGGCTAGTCCCCCCACATGCAATTTTCTGGTAAAATTTCATTCAGGCTGATAGGCCTTCGTTAGATCCGGTAAGATCAAGTGGTTTCAACATTAGATCTCATATAATTACAGAGATATTATGAATATTTGGTATTACATAAGGGGGGGGGGGCTAGTCCCCCCACATGCAATTTTCTGGTAAAATTTCATTCAGGCTGATAGGCCTTCGTTAGATCCGGTAAGATCAAGTGGTTTCAACATTAGATCTCATATAATTACAGAGATATTATGAATATTTGGTATTACATAAGGGGGGGGGGGCTAGTCCCCCCACATGCAATTTTCTGGTAAAATTTCATTCAGGCTGATAGGCCTTCGTTAGATCCGGTAAGATCAAGTGGTTTCAACATTAGATCTCATATAATTACAGAGATATTATGAATATTTGGTATTACATAAGGGGGGGGGGGCTAGTCCCCCCACATGCAATTTTCTGGTAAAATTTCATTCAGGCTGATAGGCCTTCGTTAGATCCGGTAAGATCAAGTGGTTTCAACATTAGATCTCATATAATTACAGAGATATTATGAATATTTGGTATTACATAAGGGGGGGGGGGCTAGTCCCCCCACATGCAATTTTCTGGTAAAATTTCATTCAGGCTGATAGGCCTTCGTTAGATCCGGTAAGATCAAGTGGTTTCAACATTAGATCTCATATAATTACAGAGATATTATGAATATTTGGTATTACATAAGGGGGGGGGGGCTAGTCCCCCCACATGCAATTTTCTGGTAAAATTTCATTCAGGCTGATAGGCCTTCGTTAGATCCGGTAAGATCAAGTGGTTTCAACATTAGATCTCATATAATTACAGAGATATTATGAATATTTGGTATTACATAAGGGGGGGGGGGCTAGTCCCCCCACATGCAATTTTCTGGTAAAATTTCATTCAGGCTGATAGGCCTTCGTTAGATCCGGTAAGATCAAGTGGTTTCAACATTAGATCTCATATAATTACAGAGATATTATGAATATTTGGTATTACATAAGGGGGGGGGGGCTAGTCCCCCCACATGCAATTTTCTGGTAAAATTTCATTCAGGCTGATAGGCCTTCGTTAGATCCGGTAAGATCAAGTGGTTTCAACATTAGATCTCATATAATTACAGAGATATTATGAATATTTGGTATTACATAAGGGGGGGGGGGCTAGTCCCCCCACATGCAATTTTCTGGTAAAATTTCATTCAGGCTGATAGGCCTTCGTTAGATCCGGTAAGATCAAGTGGTTTCAACATTAGATCTCATATAATTACAGAGATATTATGAATATTTGGTATTACATAAGGGGGGGGGGGCTAGTCCCCCCACATGCAATTTTCTGGTAAAATTTCATTCAGGCTGATAGGCCTTCGTTAGATCCGGTAAGATCAAGTGGTTTCAACATTAGATCTCATATAATTACAGAGATATTATGAATATTTGGGATTACATAAGGGGGGGGCTATCCCCCCCGCATGCAATTTTCTGGTAAAATTTAATTCAGGCTGATAGGCCTTCGTCAGATCCGGTAAGATCAAGTGGTTTTAACGTTAGATCTCATATAATTACAGAGATATTATGAATATTTGGGATTACATAAGGGGGGGGCTATCCCCCCCGCATGCAATTTTCTGGTAAAATTTAATTCAGGCTAATAGGCCTTCGTTAGATCAAGTGGTTTCAATGTTAGATCTCATATAATTACAGAGATATTTCACATAAAAACACAGATATTGTAAGACATGTAAGATCTGTAGTAACGGGTGGCAAACACCTGTATGGAACTCAACTGCGGATAGCGTCCAACTTAAAGTTCATATAATCACAAAAGAAATTTCAGTTTAAATTACTGTATTCAAATTTTACTGACAGTAGTATTCACAACATAGCCTCTAACTCTGTGTCATCAACCCAGAATCTGCAGCGAGCATGAAGTCACTCTCTCATCACTGGCCACAGTGCATGATACTTGCGTTTTTGTAGTGTGGGGATCCACTGAGCTAGAGAGGGAGAGTCCAGGGAATACCACCGTTCCTTTAAGTGGGATGGTAGCCTTGGTTCATGGTGTGAATGTCCACAGTAGCAGCAGGGTTGAGGGTGAGCTGGGCTGCGTATGAATGGTCCACTGCAAGATTGTCCAACAGGGCTGAAGCCAGAGTTTGAGTCCTTGGGTTGAGAATCAGCTCTACAAGAGGGAACAGCCACACAGGAACGGTCAGTGTCTGTATCCAACTCAGTACTGAGACGCGGACGGGGCTTGGCCTGCCTATGGCGGTGTGAGGACGCTAAATCTTTGAGCTCCGCTGCCTTCTGAGCATGGTGCAGTTGATCGTGACTCCACTTACCTTATCCGATGTCAAAAAAGGGCAAATCCTCTGGAAGTGGCACCGGGAGGAACCCCAGAGACCTCCATCACTTCTTCTCATCCCTATCCGTCTCCAAGCGCTCCGCCACGGCAAACCGCATGGCGCCATTCGAGCCATCACGGCCTGCAGCAACGCCTATGCCTCGGGACTTGCCGGAATCTCCCCCGCCACCTAGCCTGAACGGCCGCGTGACAACGCCGGAAGACACCACCGTGACTCATGCAACCGCCTACTGCACCCAGGGGACGACAACATTACGATGTCGTCCAGTACCGAGCTGCTACTCTCTGCAGGTGAGATGTCATCCCTCCTGCTTTCACTCCCGACCAAGCAAGACATGTCGGAGATGGTCTCCAAAATGGAGGCGCCCCTCAAAGGGGACATAGCGGGCATCACGACCACGGTCTCCCGACTCGAGGACCAGGTCACCTCACTACACATAGAGCCTGCACCAAGAAACCTGACTCACCTCCATGGCGCTGGCACATGACAACCTGGAGAACCGCACCCACCGCAACAATGTGAAGTTGCGTGACATACCTTTAACGACTACATCTACAGACCTCAGAACATCGGTGACCCAGATTCTCAACATGACCTTGGACAAACCGCCTGACTCACCGCTGGATCGGGTGCATCGGGTGGAAGGCCCACATAATGATCGGGACGTCCGCCCAAGAGACGTTCTTTGCTGTGTACATTACTACACGGTGAAGGAGGCCATTATTCAACAAGCCTGGCGTAAGGGCCCGATCCCCTTCAATGGAGCAGATGTTACACTTCTTCCTGACCTGTCAAGGCGCACGCTGCAAATGAGCCGGACACTCCAGCCACTATTTGCTGAAATCTGGAGAGCTTTACTCCTGGGGATACCCATTCTGCCTGAGCATCCGCAAGGACGGGGAGACATTCATACTGTGACACCCGGATCAGCTACCGGCCCTGTTCTCATTCTTGGATGTCGCTCCTGTGGAGATTCCTGATTGGATCCAGCTGGATTTACCGGACGCGGCTCACCCCATGCCCCAATGCAGCCGTCGGCGGGCCGTATCCAACTCCAGACACCAACCCCAGGTGCCGGTACCTCCCACTGTGGATGTAGCTCCCCGAGGTGACAGATGGGACCCCACTTCCAGAGAAATGTGAAAACTCAGCATCAACGACCTTTCACCCATTACTGGACTCTGAGGAACCGACTTTTCTGACGCTTGCTTGCCTCCTTTATACGTGATGGTCCACCATCTTTACCCAGACCCCAGTAAACTGACATTGAGTGCTGTTGCACTCTGAGCCATTCTGCCCCTGGGTGATGTATACCTACAGGCCTTAATGATTCTACACTGTTGGGGTCTCACCGCCTTCCACGTGGGATGTGTGGGGGGCTAGGCTTCTAGTTGGTCTGTCCACCCATCCACCCGTTTGTACGCGGATATGGGGGCCCTCACGCCACTGTGGTGGTGCTGGGACCCCCAAGGTTCCTATTTATGATGCTTCACTTACTGTCTACACCGGTTATTTTTTGGTATTTTATTTTGTTCCTCATTTAATACATTATCGGATGGCACGGTTGGCAGCAGCTCACTGTTTGCATACTAATCAAAGTTATCTCTGTTATACTACTTGGTTATATCTTCACACACTGTTTTAGCCTACCTACTATCCCCCAATAGGATAGGGACCACCTCTGTCTCCGAGCACGCTTAGTGGCAGCGGTGATCCACTTGGCTGGTGATCCAGCCCGCTTAGATTTAGTAGACTCCACCCCTACCCTCTACGCCTCCGGTAGGCACTCCTATGTCCCCTTCCCTCTCCCCACTGCTTCTCCTACCCCACCTTTACATCTTCCCATACACCTCCTACCCCCCCTTGCCCCCCATTCCAGTCATGGCCACTCTCAAAGTCTTCTCCTACCCCACCTTTACATCTTCCCTCCACTGCTATCCCATGTACGGGCAGATTTGGAGGCGTGGACCAAAAACACCTTCTGCTGGATGGGGCGCTGCAATATCCTGAAACAATCCATACTTCCACGCCTGCTCTACTCCATTCAGGCCCTACCGATACACATACCCCCATCCTTCTTCCGCGCTGTCCGCTCACTCTTCACAGAATTTGTCTGGTTGCGGAAAGCGGCTCGATTGAACTACGACATACTACGGGGTCCCACACAAATGGGCGGGATTTCCCTGCCAGATGTGTACCAGTATTATATTGCGGCACATCTGACGCGGGTAGTCAACTGGTGCTGTAACTCCACAACCAAACTCTGGGTTATCCTGGAACAGACGGCTGCTGAGGCCCCACTAGCTAAACTCCCCTGGTGCTCTGCACCACTGTCCCCTCCACTTCGCCTGCATCCTACCGTCAACCCCACCCTGAAAATAGCACGGGCAACCTTTGCTAAGGGTCTACTCTCCTCTACTCTTTCACCCCTCCTCCCTATTCTTGACAACCCTGCGTTTCCCCCGGGCATTGGCTCCCACACCTACCCTGAACTAAGAGGACTGGGCATCCAGAAAGCCATGCACCTCGTGTTGGCCTCAACATGGCCTTCCGCCAATGACCTTCACACCCATGCAAAATACGGCCCTCTCAACTTTTGGTCCACTATGCGACTGACCACCCCCCCCCCCGTACGTAATACCAATAGGCCACTTACCCCTTTCGAGCAGACCTGTACTGTACTCAAACAAGCTTTCCTCCACATACTCGTTCGTTCTGCTACAAACTACTGACCCAACTGCCAGACCCCCACCCTTGTGGTTCCTTTCGAGATGGGAGGAGGACCTCCAGATCAATATCACCCCGGAGGCCGTGACTACGTTGCTCACCCTTTCATACCGCTCCTCTATCAGCAACAGATACCAGGAGTCGGGTTACACGATTGTAACTAGATGCTACCGCACTCCACAGACCTGCCCGACTCGTCTGACCTCTGTTGGCGATGCCAGCAACCGTCCGTGGGTATGCTACATATCTTCTGGACTTGCCCGGCCCTCGGGCAGTTCTGGGGCCAGGTATGTGCCCGTACTCAGAAATTTACTGACACCCGGGTGCCCCGAGACCCTGCCTTCCTCCTCCTGCACCATAACAAATCCCATACATGGCTCCCCTGGATGGAGTACATTCGGTCCCCTGAATTCCTCAATCTCAAAAGGACTGCTGAGACCTGATGTGGATTGAGGTGATCAATCCTTACCCCTTACTGCTTCTTCTCCCCCTCTTTCTCCCCCCTCCCTCAATCTTCATCCACTACCATCGCCGACCGGTCCTGGCCCTCTCTGCCTACCCTCTTATAGAAATTTATAGAAATAATACTGAGACGCCGATCGTTTCACTACCTAGTCCTTAAGTGGACTGCAGGTGAGGAGCAGGACGACGCCCCCGGAGGGGGCGATGCCGAGCGCAGCCCTGTGGGCGTGGATGGACGGCATGATGTCGGAGGAATGGGCGGAGCCTTATGCCCCTTCGGAAATACGGGCGGACCCGCATATTACAGATATTAGGTGGCATTACATGGGGGAGCTAGCCCCCCACATGCGATTTTCTGGTAAAATTTAATTCAGGCTGATACACAATTGATAGATACAGTGATTTGGTTATTAGGCCGAGCATGCACATGGTGGTATTACATAAGCCACCTCCCCCGGAGCATGCACAGGGTGGTAAAAAAGGAATAATCATAATACCAAATATTCATAATATCTCTGTAATTATATGAGATCTAACATTGAAACCACTTATTCTTACCGGATCTAACGAAGGCCTATTAGCCTGAATGACATTTTACCAGGATAATTGCATGTGGGGGGCTAGCCCCCCCTTATGTAATACCAAATATTCATAATGTCTCTGTAATTTTATGAGATCTAACGTTGAAACCACTTGATCTTACCGGATCTAACGAATGCCTATCAGCGTGAATGGAATTTTACCAGAAAATTGCATGTGGGGGTGCTAGCTCCCCCATATAATGCCACCTAATATCTGTGTTATGTGAAATATCTTGGTAATTATATGAGATCTAACGTTAAAGCCACTTGATCTTACCGGATCTAACGAAGGCCTATTAGCCTGAATGGAATGTTACCAGAAAATTGCATGTGGGGGGGCTATTCCCCCCCTCATTAATTACTTAATAAATCTGTAATTATGTGAGATCTAACAAAACAACTAGTTGATCATACCGGATCTAACAAATAGCTTCCAAAATAGCTGTTTGGTCATTTTTTTGATAAGGGGGGCTGATGACGGGTTAACCCCCCCAGCAAAAAACTGTTAATATCTCTATTTCTGTGTGAGATCTAACGCAAACAGAGATCTAACGTGATCTAACAAAGATCTAACCAACTGCATATGTTTTGTTCAAAAAATTTGATATGGGGGGGGCTAACACGGCTGAGGTCACTTTTAGTGGTCATTCATAAAAATACATCAGCTTTTTCAAATGCATTGGACGATTTTGTAACAAATACATAATAGTTAAAACGTTTTTGAAGACGACACAAACAACTTACATCCAAACATTCCCGCAGATCTCTCACATATGTCTTTTCCGTTTGAATCAGCTCAGCCATGATATACCTTAAAAAACAAATACATACATAAACATTATATTATACAGAACCTCTCTATTTATGTGCCTGCATTGTCTTAGTAATATTATCTTAGTCACATTTAAAGACATATCCTGTATCATCTTAATGAACAAGTCCGAAAAAAACTTATTGACACTTGCAGTGGGGCTACCCCCGCA
>NW_017307172.1:322050-324393 GCF_000935625.1 Nanorana parkeri
ACACTGTGTACTGAGAAATTCATTTTAAATTTCATGGACGGATGGAATGAATTTTCTCCTGTCTAAACTGACAAACTGTCATGTTGATCAGTATTGCTTCTGACCTGAAAGAGAGGTTCACTCTCGAAAGCTTGTCTTTTATGTATTTTGTTAGTCCAATACAAAAGGTATCATTGCACACTGCAATACTGCATTTTTGTCTTTTTTGACATCTTGTCTACTGGACTAATATGGCTTACCCATTTATATTGCACTACGATGGAAGATACCGAATCCAGCCGTTTAAAGAAGCAAGTATTGAAGTTGATCAGAAAGGTCTATGGTGGGCTGAGCAGGCTCTCAGGTGGGCTGTGCGGGGCCTATAGTTGGCTGTGCAGTCTTCCCAAGGGTCCCGGTCGGTTTTGGTGGATGCAGGTGGTGTGGATTCACAGGAAGGAGGAGATTTGCTGCTCGCACTGTAAACAAACACCACAATTCACAGGAAGGATGCCGGGACCTTGCTGGGGTCCTCACAAGCTTTCCTGTAAAGCCCGGCACCAGTTTAAATAGCTGCCTTCAGTTTAAAAATGTAATGCGCCGGTATCAGTGTTTAGTATTGGGGCATTTTCATTAGTATGAGTACTGGTGAAAATTCCCCATTTTTGGCACCATTACCGGTATCTGTGCATCCCTAGACAGTATATCCAAAGTGTTCTGCCATCCTCTCTGCTGCCGACTGCTGAGACAAGGTGGGGTCAGAGATGAAGGGGGTGCCACAGCTGCAGGCGAGCTGCAAGGGCAACATGATTCGGCCCACAGGCCTTGTTTGTGACATGTGCCCTAGATGAAAATGAGCAGCTAGCCTTTACAGTTTCCCGGAGTTTTTCTTTAACCATTTCACACCTGCTGTTTCCACTCTTTCTGATACTCAGGAGAATGCAGGCTACAATACCCAAAGGTTGGCAGGAACATATAAAAGCCCCATGTGCACAGAAACAGAGTTGGAATAATGCCAGGGAAATCTGGCTGGTGAGAGAGTTTAACCCTTTCGCTGCCAAGGACGTATGGCATACGGACCTACAAAAGTGCTTCCAGCTGGCCAGGTCAGTATGCCATACGGACCTGGCATTTACAGTTCTACTATAAGCTGATGATCGCTTTAGCGACCATCAGCTTATAGTATAACTGTTCAGCAGACTGTCCCCTTTAAATTAATAGCTGTCATCAGCGGCTCAGAAGCCGCTGATGACCGCTGGAGCCCTCCCTGGAGCCATCCCAGGGAGGGATGAGGGACTCCATGGATCCCCACTGCTTGTAGGGTCTGTGGCAGCGGGGATCCGTACAAAAATCACCGGCGGGGGGGTCGGGGGGGTCCCGGGAACGAGCGGCGGCTGGCCGCATTTCAGGATGGCTGAGCGTCTTCTGTTCTGAGCCGCTGTCATCCTGTCAGTTTTTGGATGACAGCGGCACGGGCTAAAATACATTTACTAAAAACGTAATGTTTATTTTATTTTTAAATACAAGACAACCCTTAAGGGTGGACAAAAAAGTGACAGAGGATTTGACTTACTTCTAATGGATGGGATCAGTGTAAATATGTTTCCTAAAATGTACTTACTCTTTCCTACGAGCAGATTTTCTTTTTTCCTCATTGAGTTCATGTGTAGCTTCACGAAGCTTTACTTCACAGCCTGGGGTGCTGCCAGGAGTTATGTCCAACTGCAAACTCTTACTCTGCATGCAAAAATGAATGTCTTAAAACTACATACATAGTGTTGTAAATAACTGCATGTTCTATGAAACAGCTTATATCTTATAAAGTCAGTCCCTAATAATTCTATAACCATCCCTAAGAATACAGCACTCTTTAATTGTGTGGTCCCTCAATTCACACTATACATCATTGGGGTGAAGATCAAAATGTTTTTCCATGGTCGTTGTATATGGGAAGGCATTGTCTGAATCATTGAAATATTTTACATATTTAGCACCCATGAGTGGAATTAGATAAAGCTTATTATGTCATGCCCAAAGAAAAAGGGCCATTATATTAACCCCTTCGTGACGGGAGACGTACAGTGTACGTCTTGTCACTTTGTGCCTATATGACTGGCCACGTACACTGTACGTGACGAGTTATATCAGGCTTTGTAATGCCGGTATTTGCTGATTCTCAGCATTTAACAGTCATTCATTAATGTCTCAGTATTGAGGCATTAATTAATGAAATAATTAAGCTTTTTGTAAAAGCTTCTTCCTTTCATTAATGAAAGAATGAAGCCGTTACATGCAAATAGAGGACCGCAATTTGCGATCCCGTATTTGACAGCTCAAAATAGCAGAGAGGCAGCAGTGACTCACCTC
>NW_017307172.1:327665-329261 GCF_000935625.1 Nanorana parkeri
AAAACAAAATTAGGAAAATATAAATTATATATAAATATATTTTTTATACTATAATTAATATAAAAAAATTCTAAAAAAAAAATAATAATCAAAACTTGTGAAAAAAGTGTTTTCTTCTAGTTTTTTTCCTAATTTTTTTATTTTATTCAAACTAAGTGAGGGGTTAGGTACACATATGTGATATAATTATATAGCCCTATCTGTCCTCTAAAAAACAATATATAATATGTGTGGGTACATTTAGTAAGAAAGTATATTACTGCTGTGGAAGAATCACACAGCAAAAATGTAAAAAATGTGTCAGTCATTTATGAACAGAACCTGAAAACTAGCTCAGTCATGAAGGGGTTAAAGGAAACCTGCACATTAAATGTTGACGGTAAATCACAAAGTAAGCTCCCAAACAGGGATGCAAGCTGCCACTGTCTTTGTCCCAGAACTCACTGTACTACGGATGCAGGCATATACCTGTGCACAATACTTTATCATAAACGGACTGAGGAAGACAGAGGTAGGAAATTGCAATGGAGCAAAATATGATTTCTTTTTTGTGCTTACTACAAAATCTATTATTTCGAGTCTATTGAGAGATTGAGAGACATAGGAATTGAGAAACAGCTGGGGTATCCTGCCGCCTACAGGAAATAGGGACACTGGCAAAAATAAATGCTCTAAGGCCTCGTTCACACCAGATGCAGTGCATTCCGGTCCGATTCTGGCCGGAACGCACTGCCTCGCATTGCGGTCTGCTCACTTTCTTGTCAGGCAGGAGGGGGCGTGGCGGGCCATTGAAGTGGAGGCACGGTAGCCACGCCCTCCGACCGCAATGTGATCGCCCGCAATGTGATCGCCCGCACGGGATCGCAAAGCACATTGTGCCTGCAGTCCGGTCCGTTGCAATCAAAATAGTACTTGCAGCATTTTGATCGCACCTCACTTCAATGGCCCGCCATGTCCCCTCATGCCCGACAAAAAAGTGAGCCAGCCACAATGCGAGGCAGTGTGTTCCGGCCAGAATCGGACCGGAACGCACACAATATATGGTGTGAACGAGGCCATAGTTAGCCCTTGTATAACCTTGCTTATACCCAACATTCCTTTGGTGAGCAAGAAGAGCCAGTAAAAACAACAAAGGGATGGGATCTGCGTCTCTCATTGGACCTGAAAAAATAGATTTTAAGATAAGTACAAAATATATATTTTTTCCATTGTCCATTGAGACACAAAAGGTAATCAGAAACAGTTGGGAAGTCCAAAACAATGTCCAGCGGAGGGGTGGACAACAATGACTGATTGCAGCACAGCAAGTAGGGACTAGGGCAGTGGTTCTCAACCTGTGTAACCTCGGGACCCACATGTTTCCTTGGTCATTAAGGCGTGACCCAAAAATGATTTCATTTATGAAACATTTTAATTTATTACACAAAACAACTTGTGCAGTATTCAGCAATATATATTTTGCTGAAAGTAAATTAATTAAAAAAATGTTAAAAGTTTATAAAGAATAAAAATTAAATATTTAAAAAAATTAAAATAAAAACGTGTGTGGGTGGTGGTTGCGGGGTACAGTTCCAGTGGATGTTTATATAATGGGGG
>NW_017307172.1:329625-334119 GCF_000935625.1 Nanorana parkeri
CATAATATCCATCAGTGTCCCCTGTCCTGCCACAGTGCACATCTCCCTATCTGCCTGCCTACCTTTCTCTGATTCCAGCCGACTGAACTATCTGGACTGGAGAGTACAGTAGATACAGCGGCGGATTGATATCTGCTGTACTCTCCAGTGCAGACCGGAACTATAACTTAATTGTCGGGCGCCGCGGCTCCTGATATTAATGCGCCGGCCCGAAAGTGAGGAAATAGTCCCCTCTCTCCCCGGGCCATACCACTTTATCGGAGAGCCCGGGGGAGGCCGGGAGAGAGGGGACAGTTTGACATTATGAGGTTCCACAGGCTGAACCACAAATTCCCCCTCTAGTTCTCTCTAATGCAGATGGGCCGGTCTATGCAGACATGACGCCGCGACCCACTGCAGAGGGTGTCGCGACCCACTTTTGGGTCGCGACCCACGAGTTGAGAACCACTGGACTAGGGAATACCTGCAACCCTGGAATATCAGGAGAACAAATACCGGAATCTGAACTAGATGAAGTCAGGGCAAGGCAAGGGAGTATAACAACAACCAGGAAATGCTACAGAGGATCACCCTGAGGTTCAGACTCGGACAGAAGAGCTCATCTCCAAGGGCAATGACTACACCTGAATTGAGCCCACACCACCAGGGACCTGCTGACAAGGCAGAAAATACCTATAACAAAACACAGTCAACAAAAATGAAACTGGGTAGAAACCCCCAGGAGTAAAAGCCCCTTAAAGAAAGAAAGAAAGAAAGGACAAAACAGGTCCACAAGAGGGGACAAACTGGTTTACAAAAAAAGGCCCAAGCCTTACACTTCTAACCTTTGAAATCTGGGAGGGAAGGTGCCAGGAAAAGACTCAGGTTGCCTAGCCAGTCAAACTATCTTGCACAACATATACAAGGGCATATAAGAAGACCTATGGTGCAATATCCAAACAGGATAGTCAACAATGCCTCCTGAGACTGGTACAAACCCATTGGTACCACAATGAGGTTTGTCTAAATGGCTAAGGGAGGTAGGGTGGTCAAGAGATCCCCTTAAAAGGATAGGCAGGGGTGAAAGTATACTAAAACCCCAGACTGGTGCACACAAAAACCACAAGAGTAGAAGGGTGAGTAACAGCCATCCACTAAAAAAATGGTTCTATGAGAGATCTGATCCACACAATTTAATGAAGCATCCACAGCCATGAAGTGAGGGGCAGGGACCTTAGCTAAACAGTTAGCTGGATAGCTAGACTTGAGTCAAGGTGTAGGGATCTTGATTACACAGGGGCTGGCTTAGAATGTTCTATCAAACACTCTTTCCTACCAGATGTTGTCCCCAGGGACACGCTGGCTTGTGTGCATTTTTATCACATTAAAGAGAAAGTGATGGCTGCTGCAAGATCAAAACCTGCTCTGTCACCGCAATTCAAAGGTATATCACTCTTTGCTGATTTATCACAAGTTGCCTCATATTTCCATGGTTCTGCGCCAACAACACATCCCCCATTAATGGGATTTCAATACTAAGCTGCTCGTCTCATTAAAGGGGAAAACCTACTTGATCCACTCTCTGGAAACAAGCATAAAGCTCCTCTCTGAATGGAATATGCCCACACAGGCCTTAACCTCAAAAATTCCTCCAGATCCCAGGAGAATTCATCAAGAAAGGACATGATCGGTATTCTGCACCGCTCGGAGCTAACCTCGTTGTCCTCTTTGTCCAGGGCCCTGGATGAGTTTTCCCATTTAGGCTCCATTACAGTTTCCGGTTCTAGTCTATTTGCCAGTTTTGTTTTTTTTTTTGTTTTTTTTCCAGGCACTACCACCTGCCTTATTTTTGCCTCACACGTTTAACAGCTTTGTTATTGGAATTTTGTTTCTTATGGTGTTTGTTACCATTGTCCTGTTTTATTCTCTCCCATGTTCCCTCCTGAATCACAACAGCTTACTAACGCTTATGTGCTTTTTATATTCCCCGTACATCTGCATTTTTGTACTCCCATGCATTATTTGGATCAAAACCTCTGTTTGGATGTAATAAGTACAACCCTACTGTCACCTTTCTACCTCACATCCTTAAATGTCATTTACCATAACATCTATCAATGTCAAAGGGCTGAATAGTCTGACCTTACATTCATAGTATCTTGAAATCCATGAAACATATAACTGATCAATGCAACCTCCCTATGACCGAATACCACCGCTACTATCAAATTACACATCTATTACATAAGCAACATTTTCCAACTATGTGTCTATTGTCCTAAAATATATACATTTTTATATGGAACTACTCGGTCTTTGGGAGGTATTGCTTTGTTCTATACATTTTTAGGGAACAATAACTTATTTTCCAAGTCTCCCCAAATGCTAAAATGGGAACATGACTTGGGAATTACCCTCTCCACTTCTCAGTGTCAAAAAGCTTTTCAGATATCCCACAAGACATCTTTATGTACCAATCACCAGGAAATGTTTTACAAATTAGTTAATAAATTGTATTTTACGCCCTATAAAGTGTCAACATTTTCAATAAAAATTCCCCCGCAATGGTGGAGAATGTGTGTAGAAGTAGGCTTCTTGGCTCACATTTTCTGGTACTGCAAATTAGTCAGTTCCTATTGGAACCAGATTTTTCATCTTATTTCACAGTTTACTACCACCCCAGTTACTCCCTCCATTACCTTGGCACTCCTACACATTGATCTAGACACTTTTCCTGTCTCCTCTAGAACCATAATTTCACGTTATGCTGCTGTTTTATTGATTGCTCATAAGTGGCGTATGTCTTCCCCTCCCAATGTCTCAAAAGTTGTGCGTTTAACCAATCTCCAATGCTCTTATGAACGTACATTCTCATATATAAACAATACATATTCCACATTTTGCCATAAGTGGGAATTTTTAGATTGTGAATAGAGCAAACTCCGCTGTGATTTGAGGATAGTAAACAGGTTGGAATGGAATCCCTGAAAACAGACTAGGACTCATGACCTGGATGAATCAGAACCTTCACAGACACTCTTACGAATATTCTTATGGGGTAATAAAACTCCTAGATTAGCTTTTAAAACTATGACTCCAACATGGTGGTATAGGGCTACCTGACATTGAAAAATATTATTGGGCATGTCACCTCACCAGACTCCTAAACTGGAATACCCATTGTTACCAGAAGGGGTGGGTTGACTTGGAGAAATCGACGCCAGTGGATTCCCTACCATTTTACCCATGGGTTGCCTCTGTATTTCTTTTGGCATCCTTTACCAATCACCCCTTCATAAATTAAATTTTGCATATATGCAGAACGACCTCTACTACTTTACATATGATGACCAATCTTGGTCCTCTCACCCCTATCTGGGACAATTCTGCTTTTCCCCTGGGTCAGTCTCTTACCTTTCTGAATAACTGGTGAATTAAAGGCAGTGCGACTGACAGACATTTTTTTTATTGAGTTTTCAAAGACAGACACACCTTTATAGCTGAATCACAGGAGCAGGGAAGAAATTTTCCCCTCTGTTCTTACTTCCAACTTAGACATTTTCTTCATACATCTTGACATATGGACTGTTACACTAGAGTGCTTACTCATCTTGAACATCTATGTACATCTGAGGAACCCCACAAGCACCTGATTTCCACCCTTTACTAACTTATCCTGACCTCAACTTCCCCACCATCAAATAACCTCAAGCTAAAATGGGAACAAGACTTGGTGATCAGCTTTTCAGATCAGGAATGGGAAAACATGAATATCAATACATGCAAGAGCTCCATAAATGTCAATACCCAGGGAAATAAATGTAAAGTATGGGCTAGATGGTACAGAGTGCCTTGGCCACTCCATAAGCTCTTCCCATTTTGTGATCATCTTTGCTGGAGATGTTGAGAGGAAGAAGGGTCTTTTCTGCACATTTGGTGGACATGTCCAAAAATCCAAAGGTTTTGGAAGCTCGTTTTAATCTCTAGCATAACCGGTGATTCCCTGATCCTTACCCCAGAGGTATGTTTACTTGACCATGCCACCCAAGCTCTATGCAAACACACACAAAAACGCTGAAGTTTCATGAGGAACACAGTTAAGCAACTTATCTCTTTACACTGGAAGACCCCCTCTTCTCCCACAGAGAGTGGTTCACAAGGATCAATACAATTGCTGAGATGGAAGAACTGATTCACGCTTCATATGATAAAACATACCAACACACATTTACACTGGCTTGTTGGGTTCATTTTCAAACTACCTCTATCTACAATTCTATTATGTCTGACTTGGCATCTGAACAAGTATAGACTATACATTTCTTTCAGCTAATTGATTAGTGTCTTTGATATTTCTGGTTTACCCTGCTCCCTCCCATCCACTATTTCATTTTGGATCCCCTTGCACTATATTCTTCCTTGCTTCCTTCTTAAACATATGCATATACCCCCTCTGTCTTTATCTTTTTTTCTCAGTCATATTATCTTTATATTATTTTACCATTTGTAAACGCC
>NW_017307172.1:334200-335107 GCF_000935625.1 Nanorana parkeri
TGTTCACAATAGCCTGTTTACTGCATTAGAGGCTTCCATCCTCTTAACAAGATCATCAGAAATTGATCCACACATTAACAAAAAAATTTTTAAGGCAGTATGTCATCTTTACAGATAGGACAGCAGGTAACAGTACCTCACTGTCTTAAAAAAAACCACACTGATAAATCTTAAATGAAAAAATGTACCCATCCCTCAAAATTGTTTTAGAAAAACAACCCTTATTTGTTAAACCTATATCATTCTATGTGACCATACATATGACACCACCAACTATGCTGGTGGAAATAAATATGGAAATTAAGAAAGAAAAAAAAAAAGCATCTCATACTTTCATTCCACTACAATAACATTTCTAAACTGCATTACTTACCAACTTGTTGGAATCTGAATAAATCCCAAGAGCTTTTTCCAATGATGTACGATACTTTTCCATACGTAGAGAGAAATCTCTATACCTTTTGTCCACAACTGTAATGCATTTCTTAATTTCTGAAGAATGCGCATGTCCTTTTTCACAAAAGCCATCAGCTAGTTGTATTAACAATTTTACCCTCTCTCTTGTTTGCTGTGAAGAAAACAGAGGCTAGTTAAATTATTGCATTTAGATTATTTATGTTGGTGTTTGTGTATGTCATGATCACTGTAAAAAAAATAAAACTGGTACACTGTCAAATCAAGAAAAATAATCTGAAAATACAGGTGCCCAATTTATTTAGGCACCAAGAAAGTACAGTGCACTGTAGTTGTGCAGCATAGTTGTCTATTCTATTTTTTTTACTGATCATTATTTGAGAAAATAGGATTTTTGACTTACCATATTTGATGGTGTATAAGACAACTTTTTATACTTAACCCCACCCCCCCCCCCCCCCCCGCCACCCCGCACCACAACACAGCCGAGCTC
>NW_017307172.1:336118-370839 GCF_000935625.1 Nanorana parkeri
CCCCCCCCCCCCCCCCCCCCGAAAATCGGGGGTCGTCTTATACGCGGGGTATACAATGTGAACCTTTAGTTCGTTTGGGCCAAGCTACCCCAAAACGCAAAGTTGTGCCACACGTTCGATCGCACTGCGGGGGTGGAAGCGGTGTAATTTAATTAAATGCACTGACACGCCCCCTCCTGCCCCAAAACGTGGGGGGAAGTTTCACAGTGATTGCAGTGTGTTTTAGCAGCTACCGCTCTGGAACGCACACGCTTTTGGTGTGAACAAGCCCTAAAAGCAAGCAGCTGGCCTGGATCCCAAGGCTGAATAGGGGCCCGACGCTGTGGTGGGGGTGGGTAAAGCCTTTGCAGAGGACAGCAGCTGTCCTCTGTAAAGGCTTCCCCCACCACAGCGTCGGACCCCTATTGAGCCTTTGGCACCAGCTGCTACTGTACTGATCTCTGCAAATGCTTCCACCACCTCAACATTGGACCCCTATTTAGCCTTTGGCACCAGCTGCTTGCTGCTACTGTGCTGATTCTGCAACAGTAACAGCAAGCAGCTGGTACCCAAAACTGAATAATATGGGCCTGACGCTGAGATGGGGGAAGCCTTTGCAGAGATCAGTACAGTAGCAGCCATTCGCTGGCCTGGTGCCCAAGGCAGAATAGGGGCCCGATGTGGGGGAAGCCAAAGGCTATCCCAGCATTGGGCCCCAATTTATCCTTGGGCACCAGCTGCTTGCTGCTACTGTGCTGATTCTGCAACAGTAACAGCAAGCAGCTGGTACCCAAAACTGAATAATATGGGCCTGACGCTGAGATGGGGGAAGCCTTTGCAGAGATCAGTACAGTAGCAGCAATTAGCTGGCCTGGTGCCCAGGGCTGAATATTGGCCCAACGTGGGGGTGGGGAAAGTCTTTGCAGAGGACAGCTGCTGTCCTCTGCAAAGGCTTCCCCCACCTCAGCGTTGGGCCCCTATTCAGTCTTGGGCACCAGCTGCTTGCTGCTACTGTGCTGATTCTACAACAGTACAAAACTGAATGATAGCGGCCCGACGTTGAGGTGGGGGGGAAGTATTTGCAAAGGACAAAGCATCCCTCTCTTTCTCCCAGCGTAGGGGGGTGTACGGCTGCATACTCCCATAGAGAAGGACAGGGGCTGCGTACAAATCACACGCAGCACCTGTCCTTCCCGGGAACTGCCCAATACGGCTGTGCACGCAGCACAGAGCTGTACGTGCCTGCCGATTCCAGTGTGAATGAGCGCTACATGTCCTCGGGAACATAAAATATTTTAATTTTTAATACTCACCTGATCCCTGGATCCACCGACAAGCCCAGCCTCCCGTCTCCCGCTGTCAGAAGCTGCATACAGAGAGTGCTGGTTACTAAAACTGGCGCGCGCTATGTGCAGCTTCTGAGAATTAGCGTAGCGGGAGCGATGCAAAATGTGCAGCCTGCTTACTCGCTATGCTAATAGCGTATCTTCTCAGAAGCTGCACACAGCGCGCCGGTTTAAGTAGCAACCAGCACACGCTGTATGCAGCTTCTGACAGCGTGGGAGATGGAAGGCTGGGCTTGTCGGTGGATCCAAAGATCAGGTGAAAATTAAAAAACAAAAATGTTTTATTTTATATTTCCGGGGACATAATTTGTCAGGACTGTCCCCAGAAATTATGGATTGATGGTCAGCCTACACTAAGGAGCCCACACTAGCCACCAGGGAGCCTCCACTGGCCACCACAGAGACCCCACTAATCACCAGGGAGCTCCCACTGGCCACAGTGGAGCCCCCACTACCCACCTGGGAGCTACCACAGAGCCACCACTAAATATTATGGAGCCCCCACTGGCCACCACAGATCCCGCACTGACCAGCAGAGAGCCTGCACTGATCACCTGACAATCTGCATTGGCCACCTGAGAGCCTAATTAGGGAGCCGCCTCTGCTGCAACTACACGCACCTGTGAAACTCTCTGGACCCCAGGTGAGAGCCCGCACAACCCTCCTGAGACCCTGGAGACATCAGGCGGGGAACCCAGAGCTTCATATTATTCTGCATTGATGTAATATGTATTTCTGGGATTTGTAGTCCTCTATTGCTGATGCTATTCTGCATTGCTGTATACTGGTATTGCTGGGATTTGTAGTCCTCTATTGCTGATGCTATTCTGCATTGCAGTATAATGTATTATTGCTGGGATTTGTAGTCCTCTATAGCTGATGGTATTCTGCATTGTTGTGTAATCTGGGGTGTGGACATTTTTTTTTAAAACTACTTGTCCAAAGGCTAAAGTGGGGGGTGAATCTACTTGCCCTTCTTGACAATCTACTTGTCCCAATACAAAAAAAAATGTTTTAATCAAAACTAGCAATGCACCAATGCTGGTTTTTCGGTATCAAGTGATAGTACCGATATTTTGCTTTTGGTACTTGCCGATACTGAATACCAATACCGGTGCTTCCACTGGCATGGAGCAGGCTTTCCTGGTAATCAGGAAGCCGGCAGTGGGTAATGACATGCCGCCCGGCTTCCTGATCGCCAGGGAAGCCGGCTGCATGTTGTTTGGCCGGCTTAATATTAACCGTTCTGTAAGCAAAACTTAATTTTCTGGCAGTGCCCCTCCCGAGAATAGACTCTGGATCCGCCCCTGATGTGCGGTAATACTGTTTTACGGTAGCTTCGACTACATACAGTATACCGCGCTGAGCCAATCACGGCAACCAATGTACACAACCTCTTCCAATCCGAGCAGGCTTTGTATTCATTAATAGAATACATCGCTCGCCGTGATTGGCTCAGCGCGGTATACTGTATGTAGCCGAAGCTACCGTACATACAGTATTACCGCACATCCAGCGGGCTGACAGATTAGTGGGTGTATTTAAACAAAATGGCTGGTAGACAAGACCCCATCATGGCTCCAGCAAGAAGGAGGAAATATGAAGCCTCGGAAGTGGTGTAGTCTTATACGACCAATATAGCCCAAAACCTATGTTTTAACTGGAAAATTAGGGGATTGTCTTATACACCCAGTCGCCTTATACGCCGGCAAATACGGTACTAGTATAATCTGTTTCTTGGAGTATAGTACAGGACAAAGGCAAATTTTGAGACCACAAGTTAATATACAGGTATCATCAGGTGATTGGACACAAACTAGAGCTGTTAGGGCCCTTATACACTGAGTGGCCAGATTATTATGACCACCCCCATCAGTACTTCGTTGGGCCACCTTTTGCCTTCAATACTGCGGCGATTCTTCTTGGCATTGACTCCACTAGATGTTGAAAGGTGATGCAAGGAATCTGACACCATGCCTGATGAATAGCACTGTCCAGTTCTGTGAGATTTGATCGTTGTGGAACCAGCTGCCTGATGGCTCTTTCAACTTCGTCCAACAAATGCTCAATTGGATTGAGATCTGGTGATTGTGGGGGCCACCTAAGCAAGGTAAATTCTCCCTCATGTTCTTGAAACCACTCCTGCACAATATGAGCACTGTGGCATGGCGCATTGTCTTTTTGGAAGAAGCCATCTCCATTGGGAGACGCCCATCAACATGATAGGATGAACTTGAAGCGGTCTGGCCCTCTAGCAACTTCAGCGCGGAATTATATCTAATTTGCCTACAAACGTCAGGTGGTCATAATAATCTGGCCACTCAGTGTATAATCCCTCACACTCAAGGAAATCCTCAGGATTTATTTTTTTTCAGCAAGACACAAAGGACATAGAGGGGAGGGTTATGTGTCCTGTACTGTACACCGAGAAACAGATTTTTCTGGTAAGTCAAAACTCCTATTTTCTTAAATGTACAGGACACAACCAAATTCAGAGACAACTAGCACATCCAAAAGCATTAAAATGGGGGGTGGGCAACACAGCAAAACAAACCTGAAAGGTCCACAACACAGAAACATGTCCAACTTCAGACAGCAGCCTGTGGCACCATACATCCAAAACTAGCATCAGCAGATGTCTGAACATCCACCAGGTAGAACTTGGTGAATTTATGAACAGAATACCAGGTGGCAGCCTTGGAAGCCTACAACGCAGATACTTGATGCCTAATAGTCTAAGAAGCACTGACAGAGCTAGTAGAGTGCTCCTTTACACAAAAAGGCAGAACCTTACTTTTTACAGAATAGGCATGTGCAATGACCTGTTTAATCCACCTCAAGATGTGGAACAAGATGCAGGGAGACACCAGAGAGGTCCTTCAGGAAGACAATCCAACTGTAGGAAAAAAGCTGTAACCAGGAGAAAAACTCGAACAGTTTGAACCACATTCAGTGGAGAGTGACTTCCTTACTATGTTTCACGGCAGGAGAAAAGGTTGTGAAGAACAAGACATGGTTCCTTGCATGAAAGTTCTGCCAGCTTTACAATGCAAATAGTCATTAGACAAGTATTCCTGATAGTTTCAAAAGGGTGAGAGCACTGTTTTCACTGATTAATGTACAAGGCTGAGATCCCTTGGCACCACTGCATAGCATTTAGGAGAACTATATGAGAAACTCAGAAAATCAGAATGAGAGGCCAAAGGCCACAGAAAAAGGAATGGCAAAAGGAGGAAACTTTCCCTGTGTGCACCAGGCAAGTTTCCAAGTGAAGGCCCAGGTAGATCACCACAGATTTCTGTAGGATGAGTGCCTAGCCAAATGCTGTACCATTTGAATTTTCCTGTGGACATCCAACCTCAGGACCTGTTTAGACCGAGCCTTCAACAGGATGTCCAAATACCCCACTGCATGGACACCCTAAGTATGCAACAGTGCAAGAACAGGGGCTAGTACTTTTGTTAACATTCAAGCAGAAAGGTCAAAGGCAAGTGCAACACATTGCAGATTCCCCTGACAGTCATGCACCTGTAACCATCAATAAGGCAGTAGCCATGGTCGCGTCCAAAACCAATTTGGAGGAAGAAGGGGGACTACATTTCCGCCCTGTGCAACCTCAAACATGGAAGACATATGTCCTATAAAGAATTTAATAAGGCCACAAAACGTTCCTTACTGGGACAGAAAGAGTGGGCAACCCCTGATGGGGGGCCAGAGACCTATTAGAAGGCAGAAAGTTAAACTGTGTGTTAACCCACATACCATCTGTAGCAAAGTCCCCAGGGAAATGCCGGGTAACCCCTTGTACCCATGATAAGTAGCATTGCTGGCTATCCCACGTCCACCTATCCCTTTGCGTTTGAAATCTGCCACAATAAGGGGCCCCAAATGGGTACTTACAATAACAATACAAAAGGGTTCATAAGGGGCTTGATTCTAGTCTCTGTTGTCCCTGACAATGCTGAAGATAGTACTGCTGATGGTGTCAGCATGATGGCAAGGTCTGTGTGCTTTCTTTACATGGAAAAAAAAATAGCTGTCACTGTCCCTGATTTCCTTGCTGCCGTAGGGGTGAGTACCAAGATGGTCACAGCACCATGCATTAACAGAGCAGTGTGGCGTCTCAAGATGGCCACCAGAGGTATAATGAACATGCTCTTACAACAGGAATCCCCCGGCCTGCACCATAGCAGTCCACAGCCATACCTGCTCCATGTCAGGACTGTTAGGGCATGCAGGCAACAAAAAAGTCATATTTTGGAAAAGGGGGGATCGGGGAGCTAAAGGAAAAGCAGGGGGATCGGGGAGCAGGGGGAATACAGGGGCACATACTTACCCACCAGTAGTGTCATACATCCAACAAAGTTGGATGTCCACTGACCCTCCGCTGCACTCACTTCAGACCGGCATACTCCCTAAAGCCTGGTTCACATCTGGGCGTTTTACAGCGCATTCCTACATGCTGTAAAACACTCAACATGTGAAAAACCAATGATTGCCTATGGGCATGGTTCCCACCTGGGTGTTTTACAGCGCGTAGGAACGCGCTGCAAAACCCCCTACGCCCAAAGAAGTACAGGAGCTTCTTTGGGGCGTTTTGACGCGCGTTGCCATTGGTATTCCCGAGTGTGGATCGGGGTTAACAAAGCAGTAACCCCGAGCCACACCTGTGTCTTACCTTGTCCACGATCCCCGCTGTGTCTTCGGCGGCCGCCAACTTCCGGGTTCCGTCCCTTGCAAGCGGCCGCGTCGCAGGGGGCGGAGCTGGCGGGAAGTTTAAAAGTAAAATGTAAAAAAAATTTTTTTTTTTAAATAGGGAACATAAATGGGGAAAAAAATCATACCGCCAGTGAAACGCACGTTTCACTGAATGAAAAAACGTGAAAAAAACAAGCGGAAAAACGAGCATTAAAAAAACGCTCAGGTGTGAACCCAGCCTAAGGGATCTTTGCAGAAGGGGTCACAATGGTGTGGATACATCACTGCCTTGGCCCTGAGCCTAACCCAATACATAGCACAAGGTGCAAAGCTGGGCGCCTAACACAGGATTCAGTGCTATATAACAGGCCAACCCCACATCTTCACTCCAGCTATGGTCCCTGAAGAAGGTGCCGTGGGGCACTGCTCTAGGAGAAACAAGGTTATCGCCATGCCCAGATGCAGCCAGAAAGATTTAGATTGAAAATGTTGAAAAAAGCTAACTACCACACATTTTCCTTAGTAGAAAAGAGACACCTAAGGACTTTAGCAAAAAAAACCAAAGAATTTCCTGAAGTGGGAAGGGTTAGAGGAATACATAAAAACAGAGGAACAAATGTAGAAAAATATGAATAAAAAATACCATGCTTCCCATAGACATAGGCAAAATTCCATCTGGCAGGCAGAGGAAGATCCCCAAGAATCATGAAATCAAGAAAGCAGAGGCACCCGATTATAACAAATAAAATCGGTGTGTTGTCCAAGACTGTGGACCGGAGCACTAGAGAAGATAGGCTTCAGGACTATGTAGTGGACAGAAGGCACGGACTGGAGTGAAAGCGGGGATATAGTTTACAGGGAGACTAGAAACGAAGGGTCTGTGCTTTATCGGGGACACACTAGAGGTGCAGAGTCTAAGAAGGGCAAGGTCTTCTGCAGGGCTTCTAATGGCGAGGATGATTCTGCGGCCGGACACCTTCCAGGAATTGGCTTTCTAGCACACCCACACAGACTTAAAGGGCTAGTGGAAGCACCGGGGAACTGGATACAGAGATAGGTAGAGAAAATACCAGAAACCAAGAGAAGAGTAGTAACAGTGGCACACAAGAAGAGAGAGACTCAATTAAGGTGCAAAACACACAGCACAAGTTACAGTGAAGAGGGAAGCAGTGCAAGGACACAGTGAGACACGGGGGAGGTGAGCAGCTTAGGCTGGGTTCACACCCGGCGTTTTTCAGCGCTGATCGAAGCGCTGAAAAACGCTCAGCAAGTGAAATCCCATGAATCCCTATGGGCATGGTTCCCACCTGGGCATATTTCAGCCCGTGGAAACGCGCTGAAAAACGCCCTAACAAGTACAGGAGCTTATTTGGGGCGGTTTTCTGCATATATCCATTGGTATTCCCGAGTGTGGCTCGGGGTTAACAAAGCGGTAACCCGAGCCACACTTGGGGATACAGCATAGGAATTACCTTGTCCGCGATCCCCGCTGTGTTCTCTGGCCGCTGCCGACGTCCGGGTTCTGTCCCTAGTGAGCGGCCGCGTCGCAGGGGGGGCAGAAACCGGCGGGAAGTTTGAAAGTTAAAAAAACAAAAACGAAAAAAAGATAGAGAAAATAAAAGGAAAAAAAATCATACCGCAAGGGAGGTATAAAAACGAGCGTCGAACGCGTGTTTCACTGAACGTAAAAATTTGCTAAAAACGCGCAAAAAATGTGCCTATGGTACGCCCAGGTGTGAACCCAGCCTTAGAGCTACAGGGGAAGGCAGGTAGAAGTAAACAATCTAGTCCAAAATAGCTGATTGGGAAACATTTTCCAATGCAGCTCACTTTCCAGTTCAGCCATGTTGTCGGTCTAGATTGTTCACTTCTCATGCCATCTTCAAACTTTTCACCTTACGTGAATAATCCAGAAAATCTTTATTAAGTACAAAAAAATTTATATTGCTACTACATTGGGATGGGTCTTTTCTGGGCTGATCACTGTAATATTAACCTCCAACATCCTGGAAGGAAGGGGGTGGAGCCCACAGTTGAGTTAAAATGTGTGTCAGAATAGTGATTAAAGTGATATTAAAGCTTCAGTCATCTTTTTTTTTCCCATTTAGGAAGCCCACCTTTTTATAAATTGCATGTTATTTTTCTTCAAAAAGCTTCCATTCCTCATTCTCTAATGGGTCCCTGAAGCACCCATCCACCGCACAGGTGCCACCAGCAGATAAGCGGCTGCTATGGAGGCACTTGTGAGTGCATGTTCCTGCAGTGGCTGGGTGCGTCCATAGACACACACAGCTCTACAGCGGGCCACACCCCTCCTTTCCTCACCTAAAGGTGATTGACAGCAGAAGGAGCCTATGGCTCCTCTGCCTTCAGTATCCTCCCCCCACACCCAGGAAGTTTGGGGGAACGGGAGGATTGCTTCGGGGACCGGCGGCAGTGACAGCGCTGACAGGTAAGTATGCGGGGGGTTTGGAACACAAAAAAGGTACTGATCATGTTTTACCTTAATGCAGAGACTCCTGCAAAACTCTGTTTTCCAAAGCCATTGAAAGATTCATTTCTGCTGATCCGCCGAATCATGGCACTCCACATGACCAGGCCCCGAAGGCTCCAGCAGCCTTTGTCTCTCCACCGCCCTCTCCCTGAGATCGAGAACCTGATGTCTCCCTCCGCTCGGTCGGATTTAAGTGAGGAGCCTGAATTGCGATCCACTGCTCAGATGGATGACCTGGTCCGTGCCTTACCGACGAAGCATGAACTGTTGGACGTTATCTCTCCTGGAGCGCTCTCCGAATGCCGACATCCGCTCTTTCTCTCAAGGAGAGATGACTCATCTGCTTCACAGAGTCAAGGACTCTGAGAGCAGGCTGGATTCTTACGCCTCAGTCATTGCATCCCTGCAGACCCAAATGCACTCCTTCTTGTAGGTGCAACACACTTTATCCTATCATCTAGAGCAGTGCTCCCCAACCTTTTTATCGCCGCGGACCGGCGAACGTTTGATAATTTTACCACGGCCCGCTGAGGGGGGGACGTTGATTTTTTATATTTTAGATTGTTTTGATTTAATAATTTTAATTTAATTGTATTTAAACATGCCTTCAAAATAAAATACAGTTACACCAAAAAATGAATATGTCACCAGTACTGTGTGGGCGGCAATATAATATATAATTATATCTATAAAATCACGGCGCTGCGCTACGCACGCTGTCGCCTGGGCAGAGCGGGGGATCGGAACTCACTAGACACACTGCAGGCTAAGGATCGCCTGTGCGCCGTGCTGCTTCGCCTGCAGTGTGTCACAGCCTTAAACCTCTCGTCCATGGAAAGTCGCACACGTTCCTTGGGTGGCCCGGTACCATTTGATCCACGGACCGGTACCGGTCCGTGGCCCGGGGGTTGGGGACCACTGATCTAGAGGGTCAAGAAAATAGAGGTAGGCAAAACAATTTACGTATCTGTGGCCTACCTGAAGCTACTGCAGATGCCGATCTATTGGATACCGCAAGGGGTATTTTCAACACAATTATCTCTAAGCCTCCTACGACTCCTTTGATGTTCAACAGAGTCCACCAGGCCCTGCGCCCTTGGGGCCTTCCTTCAGAGATTTCCCAGAGATGTAATCTGCCGTTTGCATTACTTCAGGGAAAAGGAGACCATCATGAAGAAGCTTTCTGAATCACACCTTCAGGAATTTGATGGCGCCAAGATTCAGATTGACCTCTCCTTTGGCCAGAAGATCCTTGCCCAATGCAGAGCTCTTTGACTGCTTTTGGATCTTCTGCAAAATGCTGGCATACCCTATCGCTGGGGATACCCTTCTTGTCTTATAGCCTATAACAATTGGAAGACAGAGACTTTTCGCTTTCCAGAGTATTTATTATTCTCCTGTGATATGCCTTCTCTACTTGTTTGGCAGGGGTCAATTGATGCCCTCCCTCCCTCAATCTTCTAGCTGGCAAGCCCTGGACATATTCAGAAATCCTGAATATTCCCATCCCTCCCACTCAGGTTGCTCATGTAAAATCACCCCTACAATTTTACTTGGCAGCCCAAGATGAAATACCTAGGGATTTTTCTCACATCTAAATACTTAGACCTTTTCTCGGCTAACTATATGCCCTTTCATAACTCTATTAAGCAGGATCTGGCTAGATGGTATAATAACAAATCACACCTCTACTGGCTGGGACATATTAACACTATTAAAATGCTATTTCAGAACCTTCCCCCTGCCTTACCTCATTATTATTATTACATAGTATTTATATAGCGCCAACAGTTTGTGCAGTGCTTTACAATATAAGGAAGACATTACAGTTACAATACAATTCAAGACAAGATGGTAAGGAGGGCCCTGCCCCTGAGGGCTTACAATCTAAAAGAGGAGGGGGAAATGATAGATGAGGTAGCTGTGGGAATGAATTATGTGAGAATGTGAAGGTTCAGTGGTTAGGTTGAGGTGGGATAGGCTTCCCTGAAGAGATGAGTCTTTAGGGAACGCCTAAAGGCAGTCAAGGTGGGAGATAGACGGACAGGTTGGGGTAAGGAGTTCCAGAGGATGGGAGAGACTCTAGAGAAGTCCTGGAGGCGAGTATGGGAGGAGTGGACAAGGGAGCTGGAAAGCAGGAGGTCAATGGATGAGCGGAGGGGACGTTTAGGGTGATACTTTGAGACAAGGTCTGAGATATATCCGGGGGCAGAGTTGTGGATGGCTTTATAGGTGACTGTTAATATTTTGAATTTTATCCTCTGGGCGAGTGGAAGCCAGTGGAGGGATTGGCAGAGGGGGGATGCAGACACTGAGCGGTTGGTAAGGTGAATGAGTCTGGCAGCTGCATTCATGATAGACTGAAGGGGGGATATCCTGTGTAGTGGAAGGCCAATGAGGAGGGAGTTACAATAGTCAAGACGAGAGATAACAAGGGAGTGTATGAGTAGTTTTGCGGTGCCATTGGTGAGGAAGGGGCGTATTTTTGAGATGTTACGAAGGTGAAGGCGGCAGGATTTGGATAGCGATTGGATGTGGGGAAGAAAGGTGAGGTCCGAGTCAAGGATGACACCTAGGACCTTGGCATGAGGGGAGGGTTGGATAGTTGTGTTATCAATCACAACTGAAATGTTGGGGGAAGGTGCACGGGGTGGAGGAAATAGCATGAGCTCAGTTTTTGAAAGATTGAGTTTTAAGAAATGTTGTGACATCCAGACTATGTCATTTAGTAGATTAGTGACATGCAAGGACACTGAGGGGGAGAGTTGTGGAGTGGAAAGATACATTTTAGTGTCATCCGCATAGAGATGGTATTGGAAGTCATGTGAGGTTATTAACTGACCAAGGGTGGAGGTGTAGATGGAGAAGAGGAGGGGTTCAAGGACTGAGCCTTGGGGGACCCCTACAGAAAGAGGAAGAGGAGGGGAGGAGTTAGAATTACGAATTTAATAATTCGTTCAGTCTGAAGTAATTTCACTATATTGGTGTATTAGCTCCTCGTCTCGTGAAGGTCTAGATCAGTGGCGAACCTTGGCACTCCAGCTGTTTTCGAACTACAAGTCCCATGAGGCATTGCAGGGCTCTGACAGCCACAGACATAACTCCCAGAGGCAGATGCATGTTGGGATTTGTAGTTTTGGCTCAGCTGGAGTGCCAAGGTTCGCCACCACTGGTCTAGATATTAGGCGTTCCCTATACCAACATGTGACCGTAATCGGTCTCATTGAGCAGGTCGCATGATAATATCTTATCATACCTAGGTAGCAGTTTATACATATGCCTGGAACACCTAGATTAACTACTTTGATGATGCATCCTGATAACACGAGACTTACATAGATCAAGACATGGATAGGTAGGATTCTGCAGCAAAAGAGACACACACAGGGAACAAGAAAGAAGAGACAAATTATCTCATCCCTGGGGTCACCTGTCTAGGCTCGATCAGGATATTTGAGGGTCTGCGGGTGGTCCTGAGGTAACGTATGTTTGATATTCTGGAAAAAGCAGGAACTCCACCCAATAGAACCATATTTTGTTAAGGGTGGTTTGCATTTCTGGGGACGATACCATCAGTTCCTCCATTCGCCAGATTTCACCAACCTTTCCCAACCACATTCCCACTGTAGGGGGTCGTAAGTCCCGCCAATGTATTGGAATGCATGCTTTTGCTGCATTGAGTAGATGCGGTAGTACTGATCTCATGTACCCCTTTCTCGGGATTGTATTCTGGTGCAGAAGGAAGAAGGCTGGGGTGTGTGGAATGACTCGGTCGGTAAACTTGGGTAGTAGTAACTTGATCTCTCTCCAGTAGTCCTGAAGAGCAGGGCAAGTCCAGAAAATATGTAACATGGAGCCCCCGTCTTGGCCACAGCTCCAGCACTCTGAGGCTACCCCGGGAAAGATCCTGTGAAGGGCAGCAGGGGTTCTATACCATCGCGTGAAAATTTTATACTTACATTCCTGGATCCTACATCCAGCCATTCTCATGGACAGACCATCAAGGCGTCATTATACACTTGTCCTCTTTTTGGTCGGAATCAGTAGATCGCTCATGGTCTCTGAATGACTCCTTGTTAACGGATGATGGTGTGCGCTCGACCCTACAATTAGCCCTTACGGAATACATAACCCTTAATAACACCCCAGAGATTTCCCCCATGACGCTGTGGGAGGCACATAAGGCAGTTCTAAGAGGTGAATGCATCCTCCCTCAAAAATCAAAGGCAAACCGGCTTAAAAACACTTAAAGACAACTATATGAAACAAACTCAAGCATACACTGCCCACCCAGCCCCGCTTAACAAAATACAGCTAGATACCGCTAGACGAGATCTCAATCTTCTTTTAACTAATATAGCAGAAAAAAGTTTACGTAGGACCCAACATAAGTTCCCCCTTCATGGTAACAAACAGGACTCCGTACTCGCCCGCCGACTGAGGAAGTTAGATCTACATCAAAAACCACTTCGCTTACAACTGTCAGATTGGACACTATCTAGCAACCCACGCAAAATAGTTCATGAATTTGCACGCCACCTTTCATCTCTCTACCAATCTCACGAGCCCTTGAACACTTATCTACAGACCCAAACAATGGCCAACCTATCACTGCCAACCCTTACTGATACCCAACACACTTCCTTGGACATGCCAATAACAAGTCTTGAGGTGCAGGCGGCCATAAAATCACTTAAAAGCCCAACAAAAGACCCAGCCCAGATGGCTTCACAGCAGTATATTACAACAAAATCAGTGACCCCACTGCTCACGTACGCTTTAAACACCCTCCAAGTGGGTGGTCGGTTTAGACAGGAATCCCTAGCGGCTATGATCCCAAAACCGAACCCAGATAATACCAACTGGTCGAATTTTAGACCAATATCGCTTATGAATCTCGATATTAAAATCCTAGCTAAAATGCTCGCAACCAAATTAAATGGACTGATAGGGGAACTTATCCACAAAGATCAAGTAGGCTTCATGTGCACCACCAAGCTGGGGACAAAGTCCGCAGGACTTGTCTCCTGATAGACCTAGCGAGGAAACGAAATATCACGTTGTTGCTTCTATCTCTAGACATGCATAAGGCGTTTGACTCTTTGTCATGGACCTACCTATTTGGCATGCTGAGCCGCTGGGGATTCGGTAAGGAATTTTGCACCTGGATCTCAACACTATAGTCACAACCAGTAGTGTCCGTGAAATACACGGGTTACAAATCAACACCTTTTCAACTTCATAGAGGAATGAGTCAGAGGTGCCCCTTATCCCCCCTCCTATTTGCCCTAGCAATTGAACCTTTAGCTGCACTAATACGGGCACACCCCGATATTACGGGTATCTCAGTGGCAGGGCAACAACATAAAATTTGCCTTTTTGCTGGATGACATCCTGCTCTATATTTCTGAACCACATATATCCCTCCCTAACCTAATATCGCTTCCAGATCGATTCAAAGAGCTTTCAGGTTTGTCAGTTAAGCCAGCTTAATTTAAAAATACTTAATCTATCCTTACCAACCCACCTCATAACACCACTGGAGGAGAAGTTCCCGTTTCAGTGGGAACCTACCTCTCTTTCTTATCTTGGTATATGTGCGACCCTATAGCCATTGACAACCTCCTGTGGATATGACCTAATGCCAGATCCTTCATCACTAATCCCATCACCCGGCACTCCCTCAGGATATGGGACTCGGTAAAATACTCTAGTGGCCTTATTTCCCCACAACTTCCCCTAATGTCAATTCTCCAAAACCCTATGTTCCTCCAGGGTCTTGAATCTCCCTAATTGTTCCATAATTGGGCCTCGAATAAGGTGACACTCCTGAACAAACTCATCAATGGCAATGGAGCCATTCCATACCCTGACCTACAATCTAAATTTGGCTTCCCCTCCCGTGAACTATTAGATACTTCCAAATCAAACATTCCATCCAATCACAAATAAAATTCCCAGTACCTCTCCGCGCATGACACCATATGAGAGAGTATGCAGCCAAGACCCCCATACCCCAGGTTTAGTTTCACAATTGTACTCCTTCTTGACGAATGGCGCAGGCCCACCTCATCACAAGTATATGGACCGATGGCATGCAGATCTCCAAGTCACGATCGACGAAGACACATGGTCCCAAATCTTGGAAAGCACCAAGTCATGCTCCAAAAATGCTTTGACTCTTGAGGTTAATTATAAGGTGCTCCTTTGATGGTACATAGTGCCTACACAGGCGGTACACTTTGTGCCGGCAAGCGATGGCCTCTGTACCAGGGGATGTGGTGACAGTGGTACATATTTTCCCATGTGGTGGTCATGCCCGGTTGCGGCGCATTTTGGCGGAAAGTCTTTCAGATTATCTCTGTCTCACTGAACAAACATATTTCACCTACACCACAGGAAGCCCTCCTTAATGTTAGACCAATAGGTCTTACTACTTTGCAATTTAAACTAATGTTACAGATACTGTCTGCGGCCAAACGCACAATAGCAAGAGACTGGATGACGAAGTATATCATAGTTACATAGTATTTGAGGTTGAATAAAGACACATGTCCATCAAGTCCAACCTATTGTGTGTGTGTGTGTGTGTGTGTGTGTATAGATCCCTGAGTCATCTCGTTATTAGGAGTACTTGTACCCCTGTATATTACCGTTTCTCAGGAAATCGTCCAAAAGCTTCTTGAACGATTCCACACTATTAGCTGAAATCACTGCTTGTGGCAACGAGTTCCAGACCCTAACCGCACGAACTGAGATGAACCCCCTTCGCCCCTTGTGTTTGAATTTTTTTTCTACCAGTTTCAGGTGGTGGCCTCTAGTCTTTGTTACGAAACATCAATGTCAGAATATCAGAAGTAAGAAATAAAGTACACTGGGTGTTCCATAACGAAAAGCTTTCAGCCCGCATACTGGACTGCATGCCCAAATTCGAAAAACTCTGGGACCCATGGGTCGCACATTTCCTACCTCTGTCGTTTGTTTGACGACTATTGACTCTTTGATAATAGGTCTCTCCAAACCTGCTCCAGCCAATTAGGACAATGTTGAGTGAGCATGTTGGTAGCGCTCTTCCCATCCCCTCCCCCTCTCTTTTCTCTCTACTGTTCTTACCTTCACACACAGAACTGCTGATCCCATCCAAGGATCCCCGAGATTTCGTCGACTTCATGCATTTATCTGACAGATATCTAATATTGTTCAATTTTTTATGTATACTCATTAAGAGCCCACATTATATAGGCTGTCTGACTCAAGAATGTTAGTACTGTCATGCTGTTTTATACGTTTATATGACATTACTATACGTGTAAACATTTATGTACCGATGTTACATTTCTCTCTTGTTAAAAACCAATAAAATACTTTGAAAAGTAAAAAAGAAGGCCATCAGGTAGTGAGTAATAGGCACAAATGCATGTGCCACCCTGTGGACCCACAGTTGGATAGGTCTCAGGGCGCAAGAGGCAATATTGCCTCATGATGTGTACTCATTCTTTGGCACTCGAGTGATATCTTGCCTCTACTAATTGTGAGAGTATGGGATTTGACAATTGTGCTAAGAGTATTTAAGGCTGTCTTTATGAGAATGACACACTCAAGCCTGGGGAGTAACACTGCAAGTTGCCCAGAGTGAAAAACGATATTACTTCTGTTAAGTACTTGCAGGCATATTATAACCTCTACTTGTGTGTGGGCTTCCTGCACACTGGTGACTATGTGGAAGAGACAGAACTGGCAATATATTTTTACTCCCCCCCCCTTTATTTTCTTACTAGCGGTAGACTCTTGCCTCAACGGCACCATGAGTACACTCTGTTATAAAATCTAACTGTTTAAGCTGTTTGTTTTCATTCTGCTTTGTGCAGTGGCTGTTATGAAAATCAAAATGGCAGAGAACAAAGTGGGGTCAGGCCATATCTCTTATCTACTGGGTAACCCTCGAGCAAATCGCTTGCCTCATCTGGTCAACAGACCCAGAAAAAGTGCTCGACAGAACTGACTGGATCTTTAAGGTGTACACCTCATGGCAGCTAGTGCTAAAAGAGAGAATGCTGGTGTAGATCTCTGTGTTGTGAATTATAGTGCTCCTCTACAGCGTGTTGTCATACACATAAGACAAGCTGTCAGCTAATACTCTAGCTGCACATGTTGGTAGAAGAGATACTGGACCATAAGCAGGATCTTTGATGCACATGTAAATATACAACACACAGCGCTAAATATCAATCAATGATGACAAATGTCAATCATATGTGCAAAAAACACCAATGTCATTGGCCTAAATTTAAACAATTTAACCCCTTCGTGACTGACGACGTACAGTGTATGTCGCCAGCATCGGGGCTATTGCCGCCGGGACTCTGTTTAAACTTGTAAAGCCGACGGTCGGCTTTACAACAGAAGCGATTCTGGCGACTTACCTGTCGCCAGATCGCTTCTGTGTCCCGTAGAAGCCCCCCCTATTTTCCATGCTTTGCTGATGCCTTTGCTTCTGTTCCCCCACAAACAAATTGGAAGACATTTATTTTATATTAAGGATAAATGTGACAAATTGCAATGGTCTACAAGGAGAGTAGCTAAATTTTACCAGAATTGGGTCACTAATAAAGGAAAAGTAAGCCCTGCGTATTAATTGGCTCCCGTTTCCAAGATACAGCTTCAGGTCAAAATTGCATCAAAATAATTCAAAATGATGAGGGGTATGTGCAATTATGCTCCATAACTTTTCTGCAAAATGTGATACAGCAATGAGAATGGTGCCACATCAATATTTATAAATGTATTTTTTTATTGATACCCATACCATAACTTTCCATTTTAATTTATTGGTTTTTCATGTAACATTGTCATGTTTTTTGCATGGAAAACTGACAAGCTCTAAACGTCAGATTAAACGACAAGGTTCCATCTTTATTCGGGAATCTAAACTGCACTTTAAAAAAAAAAAGTTTAATTTTGCATAGTTTAGCGTACAACATGACACCAACATGGTGCCTAGACAACAACACATTATCAATACATTTTGGCATAACATATGCCAATTCCTACATAATCGCCATAAACAATAGCCCCGATCAGTCCCCTCCCCCCCCTGAAATACCCCCCAATGGAATGTAAAAAGTAACAGAGGGACCTTCACAGGTAACACCCCTCCGGCCAGCTATCCCCAAGACAAGTGATCACTCCCCTAGCGTAGTTTTAGATGCAAGCCACCCTGACCATACCTTCTCAAATTTCTGAGAGCACCCCCTGCCGGCATACGCTGCCTTGTGTAATGGCAGTGAGGTGTTGACCAACGCCTTCCATGCGCCCAGTGTTGGAGATTCCGCCTTCCTCCAGTTAAGGACTAGGAGTTTTCTTGCATAGAATAATAAGTAGATCAGAAGAGTGTGCAACGCTTCTGAAGGCACAATATCATCCACCAGGCCCAGAATACACACTCTGCTTGTAAGTGGGATTGGAGTATTTATGAAATTTGTCATTAGGTCTGTCACACCCTGCCAATAGTACTGAATCGCTGGGCAACTCCATAGAACGTGGGTGAGATCTGCCGGTTCATGTGGACACCGCCAGCACTTAACAGTGGCCGAGGCCCTCATCCTGGCCAGCCTAGCTGGCGTGTAATATGCCCTGTGGACTATTTTGTATTGGATTAACCTGTCTCTTGCGGAAATCAGGGTGGTCATAGGGCTGTCCCAAATCTCCTCCTCGTCCCCTTGGACCCAGTCAGGGCAGTCTAGTCTCCATGTTCTGTGACAGCCTTCCAAGGCCTCCCTACCCTTGACTGACAGTGTCTTGTATATGACGAGCCCCTCAGTGCGTAGTAAGGCCTCCATCCTAGAAATGTAGAGGGTCAGCTCGCCCCGAGGGAACGGCGTACGGAAGGCATGACGCAACTGGAGGTACCTGAAAAAGTGGCTATTTGCCAATGAATGTGTGGTCCGGAGGTCCTCAAATGGGCGTAACTCTCCCCCTTGTGTAACATCGCTTATTGTAAGTATTTTCTTAGAAGTCCACACCACAGGGTCCAGAATGGTCGAAAACTGACTAAGACTAGGATTTCTCCACAATGGTGTGTGTGGGGATAGAGACTTCCCAGGCTCCACCACCCGGCCCTCCACTGCAGTCCAAGCCGTCAGAACCGCTCTCATGGAGGGTGTCTGACGGTGCGGAGAGTGTTTGCCCCTATATACCAGATGACCTAGGGCTTCATATGATCCCACCAAAGCAGCCTCCAATGTGACCGCTGGATTCGAGCCCCGCACCGTGAGCCACCTGTGAGCAACCGTCAGCTGACCTGCCAGAAAATAATAGTAGAAATTAGGGACCGCCAACCACCCCCCCCTCCCCCACGGAAGTTGAAGGATTGACAATCTGATCCTATGTGCCCTTCCATTCCAAAGGAACTCAGACACCAAGGCATCAAACGTTCTAAAAATCTGCTTTGGTATTCACACCCGGGAGTTACGTAAGGTATACAGGAGCAGAGGAAGCAGTTTCATCTTAACCAGGTTAACACGACCAATCAGCGTCAGGGGCAAATTTTTCCATACCGAGAGCCGGGCCTTAAACTGGGCTATCACAGGGGAGACATTAAGCGCCACAAATTCTGACACAGAGTTGGATACAGTCAGACCCAAATACTTAATCCTGGCGACCTGTTGCAACTGTGTAGTAGATGTTATTGAGGCATGATCTAAAGGGTCCAAAGGAAGGTATTGTGACTTAGACCAGTTAACAGACAGTCCCTAGCACGAAGCGAATCTCCGCAAAATATCAAGTGACTCTATGAGGGATTGATGCATGTCAACTTTTTCCTCCAACCTGCCTAGTCTAAGACCCCGGATCCCCACGGACTGTCTGATAGCAGATGCAATTGGTTCTATCGCCAATGCAAACAGTCCGGGTGATAACGGGCATCCCTGCCTTGTGCCCCTATGGATCGGAAAACTTGAGGATAAATTCCCTCCCATTTTTATGGCTGCTCTAGGCTGGCTATACAATACCGCCACCCACTTACAGAATACAGGGCCAAATCCCAGTTTCCCCAGAACTGCTTGCAAGTACCTCCAATCAACCAAATTGAATGCCTTCTCAAGGTCCAGGGAGACTATACCTCTGGCACCCGGGTTATCATGAATAATTTGGGTGTGGGTGTACAGTCTTCTAAGATTAATGCCCGTAGACTTTTGGGGAATAAATTCTGTTTGGTCCGGGGCGACAACGCTGGCAATAACCCTGGACAGTCTAGTGGCAAGAATTTTTGTAAGAATCTTAAGATCCATGTTACCGCATTTTGCGGTCCATAGGACGTACCGGACCATAGGACGCAGGGAGGTCCGGCGCGCCTTATGGAGCACTCGAGACTGTAGCTTCTGTGACTAGCTTCTATGACAGAAGCTGTGACAGAAGCTGCAGTTAGTGACTGCTGAGACAGGTGGCGCTGTGATTACAAAAGCGGATTTAAAGCGGTGCGGCGGCTGTCCGATCCAGCGCTGACTGCTCTCTGCTTGCTGGCACTTCTGACCCCACGGTGTCTGCATGCGGGTGCAAGCGTCCATATACTTACCTTGCGTCTCTGCTCGTCTCCTGGCCGAAAATCCAAACTGCGCATGTGTCCGCCCCAAGATGCTTTGCGGCCGCACGAGCAGTTTTGGATTCTCGGGCGGGAACGCGCGACGAAAACAGGGTAAGTTTAAACCGCTGTTAAAGCGTTTTTTTAACGTTTTGCCTATATCTACTGCTTGCTAGTAGTAGATACAGGCAAAAAAAACCTTTAAACTTATTTCAATATTAAATCCCGAACAAATAGCCCAGCAAAGTATGTCTTTACATTTTTGCCCAAGCACTTACAGTCATTATGTTTCTAAACAGCTGACTTCAACTGTAGCAGCTACACTTCCCTGAACTTCCTTTTTTTTAAATAAGTGTCCCTATCCTGGTGTGTTAGCTTTGTGAAATTAGTATTTTTTATATTATATAATATTATATTTTCAAAAATTACTAATACATGTGGCAAGAATAAAACAATAAACAGTAGAGATCAAATATGTTAACAGTACAAAGATGCTCTTTAACATACCTTAGCTGTGATTTGAAATTCTTCATGCTCCTTTAAAAGCTCTTGAGTATGCTGAATAGTAGAACCAGTTGATGTATGTGTGGAGATATAGAATTCCCCATTATCCTGGATCCACTCAAGAGCCTTCCAAAAATAATAATAATAAACAAGTTATCTAGAAAAGTATTTCAATCAATAACAAAATGCATACTGTATTGGGAAGAAAATTAAAGGTTAAAACAGCTAAGGCTGCATACACACCTGCATATTCCATGAATGTGTACGTCAGCGTGCGTTCAAGGAAACATTCAACAAACATAGAACACGCTTGCAGTGCCATAACTAGTTAATGGCCCCCAAAACACGGCCAGGCAAACATTTGGCTTTCCCGCGCGTTCACAAATGTGCACAAATGCATGGAGAAAAATGCCTAACACAGGGCTTAAAATTAAAATTTCAAGTCTTGAGCTACTAGCCAGGCCCGAAAGTTACTTGCCACCAGTTGCCGCACCCAACCCCTACCCTGCCTTAACTCCGCCCCTAAACACGCCCTCTTAAATTATCTTATGAAATTACATTGTTAAATGTTTTATTCAGAATAAAGTTACAAAAATAAATACATTTTACAATATTACCATAAAGCAATGTAAACATAAAGGAAAATGTATCCAACAATGCAGAATGGCACCAGTTATAGAGGACTACAACAAGAGAGTTGTAGTCCTCTATAGCTGTTATCATTCTGCATTTATATATAAAGTGTAGCTGGGAGTTGTAGTCCTCTATAACTGGTACCATTCTGCATTTTTGGATAGAGGACTACAACTCCCAGCTACAATTTATATATAAATGCAGAATGATAGTGGCTATAGAGGACTACAACTCCCAGCAACACTTTATACAAAAATGCAGAATGGCACCAGCTATAGAGGACTACAACTCCCAGCAACACTTTATACAAGAAAAACCTAATCACCAAATAGAAAAACAGTCAATAACTGCCCCAAACTTCCTATGGCATCAGTATGATGTCACATTTCCTGCCAGATAATTCAAATAATAAACCTAAACAATCATGAAAGGGAATGTTTTCCAACTATCCTAAAAAATAGACTGGAGTACCTGCTTGCAGAGCTCAAATTACGTCCATGACCCTTTGCAGATCGGTCTCCCCCTCCTGGGAAATAGCAGCGTGCAGATCAAAGCAAGGATTACAGCACACGGCCATTAGTTCAGGCCGACCTGTGCTGCCATGGGAACAGGAACGCCTATAGCTAGATGCCGGGCCACTGAGTTCGAGCTCATAGTCCCGTCTGCCTGCACATGCGCAGTAGAGAGCGGGTATCCATGGTGACAGGAGACGCCGGCTTCTAATAGACACGTCTCCTGTCACCTGTCTAAACAAAAACACAGCAGCCGGAGTCGATCGTAGGAGGACAGAGGAGGAGGAAACTGTAAGTGCAGGAAAGAAGGGAGAGAGCGTGTCTGGCTCGCCCTCACTTTATTTCCACTTGCCAAATGCGAGCAGGTGAGTGGAAATTTTAAGCCCTGGCCTAACACATGCACTAATTTCCTGCATTTGAAATCAATGGGGACACACGCCCACAAACATGCATCACCGAGGTGCACATTTGTGCAACGTGACAATATGAATGTGGCCTAAAATAGCAATAAATGTGGGGTTAGGGAAATGGATAGCTGAGATCAAATACTAAAACAATCACAAGATCTGCAGCAACTTTTGCATACCAGTAATATTGCAATTATGTGTATTCCAACAGTTAATACCTCAGGAGACTAACACTGAGAAAGACAATAAAAAATGACTAACCTGTTTAGCACTTCTTTCAAACACAACATATTGCTGGCAATGGTCTAGTCGTCTTTTCCTAAGAGTCCAATAATGAAGTACCCGGTTTTCTCTTTGAAACAATTCATTTAGGATATCTGCAAAAATATTCAAAAGTTTTACATTTTAAGGAAAGAAAAAGATATAACATAAAAATTAGAGTAATAACTACTACAGCTCTTGCACTTGTAAACCCATTTCTGCCACGGGCCTATTTAATTAGCAGTAGCTTTGCAAACATGTACGTAATATATACACAGGACCACACAAACACATCAGACCTGATTTTTTTTATTTGTGATTATTAGAGTGGTCTATGTAGGCACATTTGCCCTATTTATTGCAAAGGGTAATGGTGGTGGAGGATAATGTCTAAACCACTGGCAACAAAAGTGATTACACCCCTAACTGAAAATGTCCAAATTGGGCCCAATTAGCCATTTTCCCTCCCCGGTGTCATGTAACTTGTTACAAGGTCTCAGGAGTGAATGGGGAGCAGGTGTGTTAAATTTGGTGTTAACACTCTGAGGATCTGAAAAAAAGAATTGTTGCTGTACATAAAGATGGCCTAGGCTATAAGAAGATTGCCAAGACCCTTAAACTGAGCTGCAGCATGGTTGGCCAAGACCATACGGCAGTTTAACAGGACAGGTTCCACTCAGAGCAGACCTCGCCATGGTCAACCAAAGAAGTTGAGTGCACATACTCAGCGTTATATCCAGAGGTTGTCTTTGGGATATAGACGTACGAGTACTGCCAGCATTGCTAATATACAAGCTGTACACTCACTACTTTACATTGTAGCAAAGTGTCATTTCTTCTGTGTCGTCACATGAAATAATATAATAAAATATTTATAAAAATGTGAGGGGTGTATTCACTTCTATGATATACTGTTTACACACACACACCCACATATACAATATATATATATATTCAAGTTGCCCCACCCCAAACTTGCTCATCCATGTCTTTATGGGCCTTGTTTTGTGCACTGCCCCGCCAGTCAAGTTGCCCCACCCCAACTTGCTCATCCATGTCTTTATGGGCATTGCTTTGTGCACTGGTGCGCTGTCAAGTTCGAACAGGAAGAGGCCATCCCCAAACTGTTCCCAAAAAAGTTGGGAGCATGAAATTGTCAAAAATGTCTTGGAGGGGGCGTGACCTAGACATGGCAGCGTGAGGACGTGCTATTCCGGAGCTCGGCACGGCCTCCTCTCCTAGACTCCTTCAGCTGACTTTGTAACTCCCTCTCCCCGCATGTCCAACAGCCAGAGACCCCGGAGCACATCCCCGTCGGCTACAATCCGCGGCATACGGCGCTATTTCGGCCACGGATCAATGTCTGGGCAGCCCGCGACCCGTTCCAACATGCCGCCTGGCCGCCTCACCGCAGTGAGTAACACTTCCCTTAAGCGGTCAAACGGACAGTCGGCTGCGGGCCCCCTACCCCACACATCTGCAGCGGATCGAGAGTCCTCTCCCATCTTGACCCTAATGATGCCACTGACTGATTCACATGTGAGGTCGGGGCTCCCGAGCACTGCAGGAGATGACGGGGCAGAGGTCACATGGAGGTTTATTCTACCCCAGCTCACTACTAAAGCTGATCTGGAGGGTATGGCAGCTAAAGTAGTGCAGGCTCTGAGGACAGAGGTGCAAGAAATTAAACAGCAAGTGGTTTCCCTAGATGGCAGGGTCACTGCTGTGGAAGCCACCATCACCATGTCAGCATTAGAATCTGCCCACCTGGCCACTCAGCATCACCTGACTACTGTATTCTTGCAGCGAGACGACACCGAGAACAGAAGTCACCACAACAATGTTAGGCTGAAGGGCATACCTGAGGCAACCACTGGCCCTGAATTGTGTTCCACTGTTGTGGCCATAGTCAATATGTATCTAGATAAGCCACCAGACGACCACCTGGAACTGGACCGTGTGCATAGGGTTCAATCGTTTCGGCCCCCGGCGTCGGATGTACCCAGGGAGGTGCTTTGCAGAGTCAATTTCTTCACAGTCAAGGAAGAGATCATGCAGAAGGCATGGAATAAAGGTCCCCTTGATTTTGATGGTGCCTCCATAAAGGTCATGCCAGACCTTTCCCGCCACACGCTGAGGATGCGCAGACTGCTGAAACCGCTGCTGGACGTGCTCAGGGCCACAGGAGTCGTGTATCGCTGGGGGCACCCTTTTCACATCATCATACAATACCAGGACCACTCCGTTCCCCTTCATGGACGCGGCTCCCCGTGGTCAACGTGCAGCACGCCCTTCCCGGAGCAGACGTCGCTACACACTACTCTCTTCATCCGTACCTGCACCTACGGGACATGAGCCGTGATGCCTCTTACCAATGGCAAACAATCCTGGTCCCGCGTGAACTGTCACTCTACCGTGACCTAGCCTAATGTACTCTCAGATATTTCATTTATCATACACGCACACAGTTGCGGTTTTCCATGGTGATGCTCCAGGTCTACATTTTTCATTACTGTTAATATTACAGGGGGTTTCACAGAAGGCGGGTTGGTTTATCTAGTTGTTGTGACTGTTTGATCTACGTTGTTATATTATACACCCGAGCAGATATTTCTGCCACTAGCTCCGTAATGGTAGTTCACAGTGCTGGACCCGGGGCTGTACCCCATGCCACCCCACTATGGGAGAGGGGCTCTGCATCTCCCTTCTTACCAAAGTTGATTTATTTGCACTGTTATATAGTTCATCTTATTTACTCACACTATTCTTGGGCTTATCTCCACATAGGGTTACCCCGTGCATTGCGCAACGGGTTGATTTAATTGTTGATTTTGCCTGTACCGATAGTCTGGTCAGGCCGCATACACCAACAGGTGTACTGCTCATCTAACTTCTGCTCTTCTTTTTTCCGTTCCGGCTTTGCTTCTCCTCTTCACTTCTCCCCTGCTGCTGTCCTGATCTCTTTTGCCTCAATCTACCTTGTTCTCTCTGTTCTCACCCTTTCCTTCCCACCTGGAGCGCATCCCCTGCCTTCTTCTGCAACAATGATGGCTATTGTTTTCACATCCCTGAATGCACAGGGGTTGAATGTTCCGAAAAAAAGATCCAGACTCTTACCGGACATGAGGCAGGCTAGATCCCAAATTGTGTTCATCCAGGAGACACACTTCAAAAAAGATCAGATGCCCAGGTTATCCAATAGGGAGTTCCCAGTAGTATACCACTGTTCCTCTCCGGTTTAGAAAACTAAGGCGCTAAGGCGGTCACATGGTCCTATACTGATCAGTATGTAGACACCAATGGGAGGTTTCTACTATTGAAGGGTACAATAGGTGGTGTGTCTGTGACCCTAGCTAATGTGTACTTCCCGAATACAGAACAGTTGGGGTTCATACGCACTCTGGTTCAGGTCCTATTGGAATTCGCAGACGGCACTCGGGAGGGACTTCAATTTTGCGATAGATCCTCTAGTAGATGTATCTAGGGGCACCTCCCACTTAGCCTATTCATACCTAAAAAAACTGAAGTCAGAGCTGCATCTTCTACACTTGACAGATACATGTCAAGGTAGAAGATGCATGTCGGGTTCATGCACATCTCGGGTTCATGCACCCACGGGACAGGGACTAAACCTTTTTTTCACAAGTCCACCAAACATACTCAAGACTAGACCATTTTTTTGTCGAACACAAGGTGCTACCTCAAATATGCACAGCTACAATTGACAACATTCTTCTTTCTGACCACGCCCCAATACACTTGTCCCTGACATTGACAGCACCAGTTTCCCCGTCCTACATGTGGCGTCTTAACGAATCGTTGCTATAGGACATACAAGTCACAACCGAACTGGAGGCTGAACTCTCAGCCTTCTTCTGTTGCAACGTTCCCTCCTCTCCCTCTAGTCACGTGGGAAGCGCACAAATGTGTCCTTAGAGGCATTCTCGTCAAACATGGGGCACATAAGAAACGCCAGGGGGCGAAACACTTGGCCCAACTGTTTAGTCATCTCCATTCGTTGGAATCCGCTCACAATCGCTCTCTGGCCCTGGCGGCTCAGGTTGAGCTCCGGGCGCTTAGAGAGGAAATAAATGACTTGCTGTTCGCTAAGGTCAAAAGATGTATGTTAAATGGTAGGAGAACATTCTACACATTTTCTAACAAACCGGGGAAGCTGTTAGCGCGGGCCCTAAGGGGTGCTCGAGGTAGGACATTTATTTCCCAAATTGTGACGCGAGCTGGTCAGACAGTGACGTCGTACGAAGAGATGGCAGAGGAATTCAGAGCCTTCTATGCCGATCTCTACAATCTGCATCCCCAGGGACAGGACGGGATAATTTCGGCCCCACCCCTGAGGCCGGGTCCTACATCGGTAATTCTGACATGCCTGTACTGAGCCCCGAGGAGCCGGACACGCTGGAAGCCCCTATTTCAATGCCGGAATTGGAACTAGCAATTAAAACCACTAAACCTGGCAAAGGCCCAGGCCCCGACGGTTTTACGACCGCATACTACAAACGCTTTCTTCCCCAACTCTCGACTCACTTCCTCTCTGCTTATAATTCCATCCTACAGGACGCCCCGATTCCTAGTGACATGCTACGGGCGTGGATATCCCTTATACCTAAGGGGGACCGTGACCCCATGATTTGTAGTAACTACCGTCCGATTGCATTACTAAATGTGGACCTGAACATTTTTTCTAAAATGATCGCAGGTTGCTCCCCTATATGCCTCAGCTTATCCATCAAGACCAAGTGGGATTTATCCCAGCTAGGGAAGCAAGGGACAACAAATCCTGGGTACGCCGAGAAAGCGTTCGATAGGGTTAGCTGGGGATTTATGCAGGCAGTTTTACAACATATTGGCCTGGGCAACAATATGCTTAAGTGGATATCGGCCCTATATACGTCGCCATCAGCAGTCGTGCAGGTGAATGAAACCAGATCCAAAGATTTTTTATTGTCCAATGGCACGCGGCAGGGATGCCCCCTCTCACCCCTGATTTTCGCTCTAATTCTGGAACCGTTCCTGGGCACAGTTCGGAAGTCACCCAACATACAGGGTTTGCACACATCGGTAGGGGAACAAAAAATGGCGGCGTACGCAGACGACCTAATATTTTTCCTTACAGGCCCGATACGCTCTACATCTCACCTTTTATCGGCTCTAGACGAATACGTTAAGACTCTCTGATTTTAAAGTGAATATTTCGAAATCCTCGACTTTGAGTATTACGCTGCCGACACAGGTGCTTTTACGCCTTTAAACGGATTTTCCCTTTACGTGGGCTCACAATCACCTTACATACCTGGGGACTAGAATCACAGCTAACATTCAAGACGTATACTCGGCCAACTTTGCCCCGTTGCTCACAGAACTCCTTACAGACCTCAAACATTGGTCTACACTCACTATCTCGTGGTTTGGCAGATGTGCAGCCGTTAAGATGAACATTTTACCCCGGGTTTTGTACATGTTCCAAGCCCTACCGATCGTTCTCCCACCCACTTTTTTTCAACACCTCCAAAGAGCAGTGATGTCCTTTGTGTGGGCGGGACCCCATCCGAGACTGACCAGGAAGACCTTGAATATTCTGCGGGACAGAGGGGGGGTTGGTCTGCCTGACTTTCATTCTTACTATAAAGCGGTTCACCTCAATAGGATCCTGGACTGGCACGTTCATCGCGATAACAAGATCTGGGTCTCTATCGAACGGGCCACACACAGGCTCCCTGTAGATGGGCTCCCGTGGCTTTCCTACCCCCTACAGTCCTAGGTTCGGGAACATCCACTGATCGCCGCCACCATTCGCTCTGCACGCACGGTACTGCGCAATACACTACTGACTCCTACTCCTTTGCCATTGACACCTGTAATAGGTGATCCCGACTTTGCCCCAGGTGCGAAAAATGCTCGACTCCCTCGCCTTGTGACTGCAGACAAATACAGTGAGGGACTTCCGCACAGAATCCGACTGGCTTACTAATCAGGCCATCCAAGGCCTCCTTGGCCCCCCACTTGACCCCTGGAGTGCTATGCAGCTTCGGCACTTTCTTAGGGCAATCCCTAACCCCCGAGCTCTGGATAGACCCCTCACGGTATACAAAGGGATGTGCACAGGTTCCCTACCCTCACGACATGCCATTTCAACCATCTATAATTTGATAATTACGCCCACTTGCCCACCACGCCCACTTGCGCGCACCATGCGGTGCGTGCGAAGGGAAATACCAACAATTTAAAAACAGGCAGCGATGTCTGTTAACATACAAGCGACCCGCCGGCTATAGAGCAGACAGATCGCTTGTATGAGCTGCTGGCCAAGAAGGGGGTCTAAACACCTGGTCTTCAAGCGGTTAAGCTAAGAATTTGTATTTATATTCAAGACTCAATTTTGTTTTACAATTTTTAAAGACAAATCTCACAGTGACATTCTCAATCAGTTTTGTCTGTCAGCTTAAAAGTTTTTCATAACGCTCACAATAGTGAGACACGGGAGAAGTACGGTTAGTGTCTCTGTTAGTGAAACACACCAAACTTTAACCCTACACTATGATCTTGAGAGACTTTATGCGATTAAAAGTGGCACCCTACCTTCATTCCACAAAAATGGAAATGGTGAACTCCCACGATGCAATAATGTGTGATTCTTCCTTTCTTTACCTCTGTCTGTCTTTTCTACTTCTTCCTCTCTTTTCTCCCCTCCCCCTATACCTCCAGCGGTTTGTGTCTATTGCAATGTAATGAGTCATAGCACCTTTGATAAATGTTTTGACAACCGCATCATCCCCTACTTCATAATGACAAATGCCTGTATCTCTTCATTTTTGATTTACATGTATCCCACTTTTATTTGTACTGTACACGTTGTACTTTTGATGCACTCCACGTGCGTGATGTTATGTTAAAACCAAATAAAAATTTACTTTGGAAAAAAAAAAAAAGGTTTTTCATAACTCAAGTTACCTCCTATGAGATGGTCAAGTAACCACTTCCTTAAAAATGAATGTCATGATAGATTGAATTTTGTAAAAGATAAGTAACAAATGATGTAATGTGTGGCTTTGTGGTTAAAGACAATTGACTCTTTCATCGCTGTGATAAATGGTCGAATATTATTGAATGATTTGTATTGCTGTGCCTGCCCAGTGTGGGATGTCACTGGGATGTATCTCATCAATTATGCTAATGTGGATTTTCTTAAAAACTCATGTAACCTATTGTAACGGTGCAGAATTATATAACTTGGCATGCTGCACAATAGCTATTGAATAAATCATAATATGGAAGCACACAAATCTCTGTTTCTGGTAATAAGAGTTATGGTATTTCTGCCAGGACAACTCACACTAAACAACTGACAGTGGAAAAACAAAGGATTGCTGCTTTAGAAGACAGTGCAGCGCACATACAATGTTCTTTCCGGATGTCATCTCACAAGATGAAGACCATTACTGTCAAACTAGATCTAGAAAACAGGTCATGCAGGAATGATTGACGCATTTACTTTGGCTATTTTTCAGCCTTTAAGATCAATCTAGATAAAAGTGAGTTGCTATTCCTAAACCGAAACACCTCCAAAGAGGACCTAACATGGGTATGGACAAACCGTAACTGCAAATTTATACTCTTTACATGTTTCCCTCATTATGCAAGAAATTACCAGAGAGCTGCACACCTTCTCTACCCTCTGCAAATCCTCCCCATTCTTTGACAACATAAACATATTAAAACACTAACTCTTTTCTCAACTTCGTTTGGAAAGGGAAAAAACACAGAATTTATCTACATAAGTTACATCAACCTTGTCAACACCTCGGAGTGAACTGGCCTAATATCAGACTTTATAATCTTGCATGTATTTTTAGACACATCAGGGATTTTTTTTTTTGTTACACTTCTTTCTATTCTAACACTACTATGGAATTTCCCCTAGTCTCCCCATTGTCTTTAGTTTGAATATTACATATTCCCCTCCACCTTCTGTTGTAAATTATGATTGAAGTAGATATATTAGTGGTATATTAAGGGTGTATGCTTATGTATTGCAGGAAATTGTTTTTGCTGATGTTATTTAACACAACTATGCTAACTAGGTTTTTATTGACCAGCTGACCATCCTGTTTTCAGGGTGTTCATTGTACACAAAGGAACAGCTGTAGGGAATTTTGTCAAAACTGGTTTAGTTAACTAATAACAAAGGGGTAATTAGACCAGCCAATCAGGAATCCTTTCAGTGTTAGTGAATGGCACTAACCTGTATATGAATTGAGAGCGTACAGTGGCTAGAAGGAATTTCAGAATCATGGAGAGGGACAGAGGTGCATATATAGATTGGAGATATATGCTGGGTAGATAGATAGGGTCTTTATGGAACCTTTGTCATCTGAGGTCTTGATATTTTAATTTGATTATTACTCTGTCAGGCTGTGTCTGTTCTCTGGGAAAGAACTAAGGTTGCTTGGATTTCAAACGCACATGCTGTACATTACAGGAAAAAGTCATTAAAGACAACAATGTGTATTTGTTTTAAAGTAAAACTTCAGAGATATTTTTTAATTACCCTTGCAGTGGGACTACCGCCGCACTGCAAGGTTTAAGTGCTCATTTTGGTCTAAGGAAGAAAATAACAAAGTTATAGTCACCCAATCCTCAGAGACAGACGGCTGTGATCGTGCTCCCTCCAGCCTGTCTCCTCCTCGGTTGCGAAGGTATGTCCTTCAGCGTTCTCAGTTCTATACACCGTGTATAGAATGTGATGACTCGTGGACCTCTGCAGCAGAGGGGGAGAGGCTCCAGGGACTGATTTAACAGCAAGCCTCCTCCTCAGGACTTGGGAATCAAACTAGGGCACTCCTATCAGACTTTATACAAGGCAAACTATCCAGACATGCTCACTAAACTATCTACCATGCTAACAACTTGGTCCCAATACCACCTGTCCTGGCTGGGTAGGATGTCAGCGGTCAAGATGACTCTCTTACCCAAGATTTTATATTTAGAGTCTTGCGGTAGCAGTCCCGGCCCCTGCCCTTAGGAAACTCCAAGCCTGCATATTTTCCTTCATATGGGGGGATAGGAGACCTAGAGTCCCCAGACGTACCCTATACTTACCGAAATCTCGGGTGGACTGGCGGACCCACACCTATCTAAATACCTCCTCGCGGCTCAGATATGACAATTAGCAAAATGCCACTCAGTTTTTGAGGTCCCAGCCTGGGTGGCTCTGGAAAACACCCTGGTGAAGCCTGCATCGGTAGCTAACCTCCTTTGGCTGGCCCAAAAACTGAGACCAACTATCTACAATCCCATAACGTCTCACTCACTCAGACTATGATACTCAGTCAAAGCCAATTACAGTCTTCTTTCCCCACATCTGCCCCTCCGACAACCCCTCTTTCATTCCAGCTCTAGCACACACGCCAAGCTTTAGGGCTTGGACTGACTGAAACCTCAACTATGTCTGGCAACTGCAATCTGACTCAGGTGTGAAACCTTTCCCGCACTTGCAGGAACATAAAACAACTCCCGAGTACAGAACTCTTCCGATAGCTCCAAATCAAAAACTACATAATGGCCACCCCAAAACAAAGTGGCCCCTGCAAGATGTCCTCCTTCGAAAAAATCTGGCGCGACGACCCGCACAGCCCTGGATTATCTCCCTTCTCTACACAATACTTATCTCCCCAACTGATACGCCCCCCCCTCGTGGGATAAAGACCTAGGGACCTCTACTGCCGACGAGATCTGGGACCAATCATGGGCAAACACTAGATGAAGCTTGCGGTGTGCAAGCATGCTGGTGATTAATTATAGGGTACTCATGCGATGGTATCTGGTACCGGCTAGAGTGGCCATTTACAAATCTGACTGCTCCCCTAATTGCTTTTGAAGATGTCCTGACCAAGGCACGTTTTTCCACATATGGTGGAGCTGCCCACAGGTCACTGACTTCTGGGATGGAATCTTTTGTATCTTATCGTCACTGTTCTCGGCGCCACTGCTTAAGGACCCCTATTTTGCACTTCTCAATTGCAGGCCAGTGGGCCTCTCCCACATTCAATTCAACCTTTCCATGCATATCTGCACCTCCGCCAAAAGAGAGATAGCAAAGAACTGGCTGACATCATCCCTAAGTCTCGCCAGTGTCATAGCTCATGTCAATTGGGTTATGGCTCAGGAAAAATGAACTGCACAACTAGATGATAAAATGACCAAATTTGAAAATACCTGGTCCCCATGGATTGACAAATACATAGCCCCGAGCACCCCTTGTCGCCTTTGCACTATATAAAAGCATTTACAATCCTTATCTTGTAGATCGCTCTTTTGTACTTGCGTACGGCCCGACTCCCTCCTTCTCTGCCACCTGACCTTCCTACCACCTCACCTCCTCCCCCTCTGCCTGTGTGCCCCCTCTGCCCCATGTTGTATGGTCTGTGTTTCGTGGTGCCAATACCTGAGCAAAGTGGTTGCAGGGTCTTCTACCCATGTTGGGCGTTATCAGGTTATCAAGCAATATGTTTGTAAACTGCACTAACATTTAATCCATATGTACTATTTTTTCCTCATGGACTGACATTTATTCCCACTTGCGGCTTCATCAGAAAACCATGTTTGAAATACACCTTTGGAAACTCAGCCTCTATGTAACCTCTGTTATAACATGCCCTATTGTCAAGACCACGTTCTAGGCACCGTGTGTTGTGTTGTACTGAATTGTCTTTTGTGACGAAACCAATAAAAATGTATATGGAAAAAAGATTCAAATAACCTGAATAACCACTTTGGGATTCTGCGAATATATTCCAGTCGCACATCTTATTTTTGGGATCGATTTGACAGCTAAAAGACGACCGATTTTATCCCCGTGAGAATCGATGTTGAGACCAGCGTAGACTCTGCGCTGCCACCGTCGTGAGGGCTAAGTTTAGGGACAGACAAATCTGATCAATACGATCTCGAAGTACCTTCATTGGGTTATGTTTATGTACGTGGGTCAGAGCCAGCAGCTCCCCTTTCCAATTTGGAAATATGGGATGTTCGCTGGCGTTTCTTGCGCATAGCAATGGAAATAAAATGCCCTCTTAATATAACTTTATGAGCCTCCCAATTGGTAGAGAAGAAACTGAAAGAGTATTAATACGGAAGTATTCCGTCAATAAAGTTTGAACTTCTGTAACCACCCCAAGATCGCTGAGGAGTGACTCATTAAGTCTCCAATGGCCCAGTCCTCGGGCGGGTTGGCCCAGAGAAGAGGTCATTACAACTTGGGTATGCACAGACCATGAAACCTCTCTAATTTTTACAGATCTAATACCAGCCAACATCTGAGGGGGAACAAAAATATGATCTATACGAGCATAGGTAGAGTGGGCATGAGAAAAATGAGTATAATCCCTCGTAGTGGGGTTACACTCACGGCATGCATCCACTAAGTGGTGCGAATGAAGGAGCTTTGCCAGTTTCAGTTCCCTTTTAGGGGGATGTTTCAGTCTAGTACCGGAGGTATGAGATTTATCACATATCAAGGTTGAAAGACAAAATAGAGTCTCCAGTTAATACTCCTGTGCCCTCTATATGTGGAGAGAGAACAGAGAATAGGTGAGTGAAGAAAGGGATTTGAGCAGCATTAGGGGCATAGTAGGAAATAAACATAAACAAGTGATCCCCAATAGTGCCATTCAACAATAAATAGCGCCCTCCAGGGTCTTTGAGTTCTAAATGTAACCGAAAAGACTATATGCTTAGCGAACAAAATGGCCACCCCCTTAGACTTATCTGCCCCATTAGCAAAATAGTACTGAGTATAGTGTTTATGTATAAAAGATGGGTTATAACTGTTGGGAAAATGTGTTTCCTGAAGAAAGAGCACATCTATTTTTTGGCAGTGATAATGATTAAAAGCTACTCGCCGTATAACGGGCGTGTTGAGGCCTTGAACATTGTGTGTGGCTATACGAATGTCAGATCCACAGGAAAGCATGGTATCTAAGTGGCTATACAGAATCGATCTGATCCCCAAGTAGGTACTCACTTTCGAAAAACAGTCGGTAGAAGACCCAAATCACTATTCCCACCCGACTTCTATGGAAGTGAAACCTAGAGTGTCTCGACGACCAGCTCCACCCCGACCAAAAAAAGAAAAGGTTACGGATGAGACATAAGGGATAAAAAAAGGGAATACCAAAAAGCACAGAAGACGACATAAATCACAACACAAAAATCCACACCTAGGGCACCTAGGTGTCCTATCGAAATCCAATTTAAAAGCTACCCGATACGGGTAGCACACTTGACACGAAC
>NW_017307172.1:371049-394333 GCF_000935625.1 Nanorana parkeri
CCCAGTAAGGGTCGCTCACTTGGCACGGGCAGGGGAACCCCCCCCCCCCCCCACTGATCGAGTCAAGTGAGGGTGAATGACTACCACCAGCAGCCTAACCCCGCCCCGGCTATATAACACCAAAGATAAACAAATGTAAAGTAAGCAGCTAATATTACTCTAAATTCAACCTAATATAAAGTCTATGTTTATAGACTATTCCAGATAACTAGCTGATTAGGGCTACTGAACCCCAGGCCCCCAGGTACAAAAGATGACTACACAAGTCTACAATGTTAACACTCCTTGATTTCTGTAAGAAGTCTAAATTAATATATATTAAATATTAATCAATAAGTAGTCAGAACGGCAACAATTAATTAAATAACTGATATCCATAACTATCATGTGATAGCACATAATGACGATTAATTTAAACTGTATAGTGTTTCAAGCAGCATATGAGTAAATAACCAATTTATTATAACTTAAATACATGTGAATAACCATTAGATCGCCCATTCCTATCTCACCCAAAGTAGAAGATAGAAAGTGTCTATAGACAGAGCTTATTTAATAGCCATCAATCCAGTCTCAAGAAATGTAATGATTGCTTCCAGAAAGATCACCCTATGCCACGTCCACCCTCCACAGGAGTATACATTCATCACACCCAGATAGCTACCTGTTCCCACCAAAGCTCATGTCTTATACCCACGAATTCAGCCCTAGCTAGTTGTATTGACTTCCGCTCGACTAGGTCAAACAAAAACGGGGATCAACCCCCGCCTAAATAGGGTCCCAGGAGAGCGGAGTCTAGAAAGAGGGGAATATGAGCTCCCAACGGGCGTGTTAGTAAACACCATCCAGCCAAACAATAGTACTATTTAAGTACTATTTAAGATTTAAGAAACAAAAATTAGACTATTTCCTGATATATAATATCCCCAGTCCCCTGAGAGGGCTTGTAGTCTTCAATTAATATAGATCTGATATTCAAATCTTTGTAGTGCTCTAGTACAAATAGCTAATTTGGCAGGCGCAGGGAAACCCCCTTGATCGGGTCTAGTGGGGGCAAGTGCCTACCTTTGGCGACCTGTCCCACCCCGTTCATATAGCGTCCTACAGCCTGCTCTGCATGATGAGTACTTCTCAGAACTCGATATCATATAAAGTCTAAGCTTGTCTGATCGTAGATAAGTCAACAGGTAATGAACTTCAACTAGTGTACCCCTGACATCCCAGTCCAAATAAACAACTGATAAATCTGTATCTAGTATTAGTGCCCCTTAGTTCCTCTAGGAATTGTAAGTTGTTAAGTGATAAATACTAAATGCTCCAAATAGTATAATTGATTCAATACCTCTTATCAATAAAAATTAATAACAAATAGTGAAAATTAAGTAGTGTGTCGTCTAACTCTTTTCTAGATAAATAATTTACCATTATGCTTCCTAACCTAAAAAAATTAATATGAATAACCCTTAAACCCCCTATTCCATATAAGAAAAAAAATTTTGCTCGAGAATCATATTCTGCATGTGCTAAAAGGTGCATGTAGGGCCCTCATGAAAAAAAATGGTGCCATCATTTAACAAATATAACCTCAATGCGTTTAGTGATCACTACTACTAATACATTGTGCCACACCTCCACCCCCTAGAAGTACACCTTCACCATAAATACGTGACTGCCAGTTGATACTAAGGATCACTTATATGCCCGCTATTCAGACCCTGAACACATTACCAATGACCTCCACTTTACTAGGTCTACCCAAACGGGGGGAACCCCCATAAGTGTAAGTTCATGGGAGAGTGGCATCTAGCAAAAAAAAACAAAAAAACTATGAATACTTAACACTTGAACGGTCTGAAGTCTAATATAGAATACAAATAAACCCTGTCTGGTTAAAAAGCAATTGAATTTGAGAAAAAAAACAAAAAAACAGCAATTAAACTATCCCCTGCTGTGTGCTATTGGCAGTCTACCAGGAGGACTTGTAGTTATCAATTGAGGCACAACAGTATTTCCAACCCCCATGAGCTCTCATCAAGTCGGGGTAGTAGGGACTTTAGACAATGGACGTGTTAGTTCCCAGAGGGGTAGTAACGGGGCAGTTGTGCTACCTCTGTTCATAGTGTCTTGCAGAGAACTCTTGCCTGACTGTGAGGGCTCCGTTGCACGCAAGCCCAATTGCAAAAACAGCACTTACCCCCTCTGTAGGAAAGGAATACGGCTTATTCTTGAAAAAGAAGTGCACTCGTAGTGGGAAGGCCCATCTGTATTTAATAGCGTGCTTGGTCAAGATTTGAAGAAGGGGCCTTAAAGTTCTCCTCTTCTGGATGGTAACAGGGGAAATATCTGCAAAGATTTGTATCGGATGAGATGCAATCTGCAGTTCAGGGAGATTCCGAACTTTAACCATCAGCATTTCTTTAATCTGGTAATAATATTGTTTAACAAGAACATCTCGGGCTGGGCCATCCGGGCGCCCAGGTAGACCCTATCAAATTCAAGCTTATGGTCTGGAATGTCAGGAAGAATGTCCTTCAAAAGCAATTGAACTGTGGCCTCTAGATCAGTAATGGATTCTGGTAATCCTCCAATCCTAAAATTACATCTCCGAGATCGGTTTTCAAGATTGTCTGTATAGTCTGAATATGAGCAATATTTTTATTGGTGCAAAATACTGTAGCATCAACTTTTTGCTCAATAGCATCAATCCAAGTACCCAATTCCTGTTTATCTGTTTTAATCTTCGCTATAATTTGCTTTGCGGTACCAGCTAACCCCAGACGATATCAGACAATGTAATAATCAGGGGATGATCGTCGGCCATATCCACTGAGCCATATTCACCCTGCAGTGCACGTGAAGACTTGTGTTCAACTGGAAAGTTTCTCTGAGTGGATAATATCTCCTCTATTGTGTGCTCAATAAGGGAGACTGTGGAAGCAGGTGATTTTTGATCAGGGGAGTCTGTACTCACTGGAATCTTCCAAATCGCCATGCCTGACTCGTGTCTGTTTCTGCTGTATGGGAGAAGAAGATGGTGCCGCAGCAAACTTAGATTTCCGTGTCAGACTGTTGCTTCTGTGGCAGTTTTCTAGATTTTTCGGGCCTTCCCCCAGCCATCGAGGTATGGTAGCCGCTATAGATATGTATATAGACCCCAATGTAAGGGACCAACAGTCCATCAAGTACTTTATCAATCAATTGTATGTTTAGACTAGTTTCAACCTAAATAGAAACAACCCGTGAAGAGTAAAGCCTCTGAGGTCTGTAATATGTTCCTTGACGGCTAGCAGAAACGTATGTAATTCACAGTCCACCAAGCACTTAGCCCAATTTTAAGCAAAATTAGTTCCAGGCAACCATAAAACCGTTAAACAGACACAGGCCCCATCAATGGTTTTGTGTAACATTAATAACTTTAGTTGATACTTGCAATTCAGCTGTGGAGAGGTGAACTCATCGCAGGTAACATTAGTTCGTATATGCTGTATCTTCAGCTTCCAAAAGGATAGCATATGGAGGTAATTCTGTCAGCAAAGATCATATTTCCAGAGGAGCATTCTTGCTTGTCTTATATCCCATCTGGGGTGACCGGATCCAACCTGTTCGATAGCCACAGGCAGCCCAGCACTCTCACTCCTCTGGCCGGGCGCCTGGCATCAGTGTCCGGAGCAGCTACAAGCTGTCAGCGAGTGAGGGGAGGAGCCACCCAATATTCCCCTAGAGTGCAGCCACAGAGCCCAGCACTATACCGGCCCGCGGCCAGCTCACTCCACCGGCCAGACACCGGAGCCAACACCTCTAGCAATGGTGAGTCTATGTGGGGCCGCTGAGAGCCGGGCTCGGGGTATCGCGGCTGCCGTTGTGCGCAGCACGCTAAGCGGCCATCTTAGCGGGGCCCCTGCATGCGCCCTCTCAGCGAAAACAGTATATGTTTAAGAGGTAAACAGGTTCTTGACCCCCTGGCAAATTTGGTGTGAGTTCTGCACAGAGCCCACAATTCTACTCTATATCAAAATACTTGCAGTTGAGCTTCATCTCAAAAGGTTGATTTTAAAAGGTAGATCTTCCCATAAAGCACTCACTCAAGTTCACTGGTATGGCCTTATAATCTACAGAATAAAAGCAGGTAAATAACTGCAATACATGTTAAAATCATATTTGTAACATATAAGCAATCAAAATGAGCTTTTCACTTTATGTAAGGAAAATAGATAAACCTGTCAGCGTAGAAATAAAGGGAATGTATTTATAATGAAAATGCAGTGTTACAGCTTTATAATTCCTGGCCTTACAATATTGTGTGCTTATTTATAAATGCCCATTATTATGGGACTTCCTAACTGTTCCTCCAAATCAGGTTTATATTAATCAGGTTTATATTATGCTTTTCGGAGCTGCCCTAAGATGAAGTCCTTTTGGAATACTGCCCAGTTTACTCTGTAAAATCTGATAATGTATTGCTGCAAGAACACAACCTTTCCTCTCTCTCACCCCCCCCCCCCCCACAACTTTTTTTTTTTATTATTATTGTACATATTCATGCAGTAAATGTGTGCAATGTATATGTTCCGTTGTATACTTTATTTTTTTTTTTTAAATATGTCTTGGTTTTTATATTGTTCCCTGGTCTTTAAATAATAAAAAGCAAGCCAGTAATGTCCATTATTATCATTGTATCTGAGAAATGTAAAATATGCAACTATGTGGAAAAAAGCAGCGCAAATAAGTTAATCTGGATATGTTTCAGAAAATATGTGTAAAAGCTAGCAACATTTAAAACTATAGGAGAAAATGGACAGACATTTTTATTTTTCCTGATAATGCTTGCAGTATTCAAGGTAGACAGCATAGCTAGAAGTTGGAATTAGTGATCCGATGCCGGGTAAAGGAGTTTACAGGGAGGAAGGGAAGAACTGTGAGAGGAGGAATCCAGTGGTCCCACTGGAAAATTGAACAGAACGCTAACAACAATTATCACCAATGTTTTTTGATATTTATTATTATTGAAAACTTACAAAACTAACCATGTTTACACTTTCTTAGACATACTCATTTAAAAAATGTGTCTTGTAGAAAAGTAATATGGCTTAGAAGGAAACTTACTCTTTACTTGTTGTTCTGGAGCTTTGACATGTGATACCATGCCTGGCATGTTTACACTATTCCTGTGCAGGTATTTCAAGAAGACATCAGCGTTTCTTCGAGCCAGGCTACAAGCCTTCAAAATAAATAAATACATAATTTTATATATCTATATATTTTTTTTTTTCAAAATAATATGTGCATTAATATACATTAAGCTAGACCTCAGGAAACAAGGTGTAGAAAGGTGAGAACATGTAAAAAAATGGGGGAGTCCAAGGTAGAAGTTGGATGGATTAACAAAACATGACACAATATAAACTACATTATATTGGTGAGATCCACTTTAACTTGTTTCTTTCCTTCTCAATATTGAATATACACCAGATTGAATTGTTTCTTTTCTTCTCAATATTGAATATACACCAGAATGAATTGGTTTTTCCACTATCAAACATCTCTGTCAAAATGTCAGTAGTATTGTGCATTAGGGTGTCTTCATGGGAAGAATATATGTTTATGCTTATTCAAACTGCAGTCATTTCTACTGGTGGTTTACAACTTTTGTCTTCAAAATCATCTTACAATTGATGAAGAAAAATTACATATGCAACGGCAGTGAGATATACAGTGTAGCAGGGTGTGTTCATAGGAAGCACCTCAGAACGCACAGCTTAACTCACCTTCATCTATAACCATGTCTATTGAGACTTTCTTCAGTGGATAAAAATTCACCCATCTCTGACACCTTATATTGGATCATATACTCAGTAGTTGGACTACATTACATCCAGTGCCTTTTGTCCTAATGTCTGATTTTCGAGTTTTATGAGTTTCATGGACTGAGACAATTTATTAACACCCTGCTCTATCTCTAATCGTTACTATAAAACCTCTAAGTGCATGTACTTAGTGACAATTATACAAAATGTTCACTCAAACTTATATATAGTCCATATAGAAATATTCCCCAAAATGATGTGATCAAAAATGAATGTGATGATTCAGGCGAGACATCGAGTAGACTCATCATTTTCAGCTGTTGGTGATTCAGTGGAGAGGGAGACAGCGGACACCAGGGAAGTTTGCAGAGTGTTTTAAAAAACACCTGGGTGGTCAGAATTATCTGGTGAGTGTGCTAGTGTTTGTGCACCTGGAGGTGGATCACTGGTGATTAATTGACTAGGAATTGAAGCACAGAAGTCACGAGTGATTGTGGAACTTTATATGCAATTATTATTTGACTCACTGATGTAATATAAAGAAAGTGAACACAAGGATTTCATCACATTCATTTTTGATCACATCATTTTTGGGAATATTTCTATATGGACTATATATAAGTTGGAGTGAACATTTTGTATAATTGTCACTAAGTATATGCACTTAGAGGTTTATAGTAATGGATTAGAGATAGCACAGTGTCTTTTGTTTAATATAATGGGGGAGAAGTTTATATAGCCTCTCTCTGGCTCTGAAGCTGTCAATAGGGTGCGGTTGAGGAGTTTCGGGTAGAGCACTATAGTGCGGATAATCATTTGTTTTAGAATTGATTAGCACCACCCGGACATTGTTTATATTAACACAGGACATGCGTATGATTTTTTTATATATATAGGCCCATATCAGGCACCCAACTGGTCCTACATGTGTTGTGTTTTTATAGGGAGGGGTTTTGTTAATGTTGGGGAGGGGGGTATGTGTGTGCACATTTGGTAAATCATGGTTATACATTTTCTTGAAATAGATTTGTTTTTATACGTTATGCCAGCTTTGTTTGAATAATTTTTATTTGATCATATGGTTTCTCAGCTAATCCCTGATGTGTAGTCAAGTGGGAACCTGTTGTTTCTTCCATAAAAAGGTAAGAACCTATGAAAACTATAATTCCTGCTTGTGTGCTGTTTTTACCCACGTATGGTGTGCTCACCAGGTTGGGAATGCATTAACATACTTTCAAATGGGCAGACAGATCACAATAATAATTAAAAAAAAAAACATCTATTTTAAAGAGAAGTGTAAACATTCTGCTTAATGAAGTTGGAGAATACTTTTCAATGCCTGCTTGGTTAACTGGACAAAAAGTTTTAATCTGCCCCCACTTTATACAAAATTATACTGCATATTGTACTTGTAAAATCCTATCCTTGAAGTACATGATAGGATATTGGGTACTAATCTGAGAAAGGTAGCTGCAGACAGGGTTTGCAGCTACCTTTAGGTGATTTGACAATGGTACATCAAAGCTGTTAGGACAGCCCTGTATAACCCCTCTAGGGCTGCAACAACTAATCGACTATAATCGATTATTGAAAAAGTTGTCAACTATTTCAATCATCGATTAATCGGCTTCGGATTGGTTGGCCCTGTTTACGGCTCCACACACGCTGCACGCTGCACCTCCTCCCCACCTCACGTACGCCGCTGCCAGACCCACCCGCATCCACACGCCGCATCTCCTCCCCGCCTCACGTTTACTGCCCGCCCACATCCACAATCGGCACAGGGAAGTGGGGAGAAGTAGTAAGGAGGAGCAGGTGTGGGGGGATGACAGCCGCCGATAGACAGGTCCGATCTCAGAAGCAAGTTGCTGGAAGACTGCTCAGGTAAGCCTGCACTTTCCCACACATGGTGCTCTATAATGTATTGCTGGGATTTGTATTCCTCTAACTGTATCCTGTGACATACTTCTAAATTTTTTATTTTATATCAATAGGTCATCCAAAGGCAGTCAAACTGAGGGGCAGGCAACACAGCAAATAAATGGCAAACTGGTCTGATAAGAGACAACAGCAGGAAAAAAGGTAAAACATATTGGAGGCTTGCTTGAAGAATTTTCTGCCCGAAGCTGGCATCTGCTGAGTAAAGAAAAAACCCCCCCAAAAAACCCCATGTTTCCTTACCAGTAGATTAGGCGACACAGGAGGAGTATGCAAGTACATTGAGACATCTAAAAGCAGTCCAACTGAGGGATGAACAACATCCCTTTGTTTGCTCTGCACACCAGAGCAAACAAAGGCTAACAACCCCCACCCCCTACCCCCAAAAAACAAACAAAAACAAAACAAGAGCCTACATATCCACTTGAATATTTTTACAAATGAAGCCAGTGTTCGCTGAGGCCTGAATGTACACCTAGTAAAACTTAAGGTCATAGGCCCAGATGAAGATCTGTCGAATCCACCTAGCGACAGTGAAACAATGCACTGGCTGACCCACGTGAGGCAGAACACAGAGATGGCAAGATATTGTCCTAGAGCAGTGATGGCGAACCTTTTTGTGCTGGAGTGCCCAAACTGGATCACTAAACCAACTTATGTATCTCAAAGTGCCAACCCTTCAATTAGACCTGAATACTCTCAGGCTCTGTAATTCTAAGGTGGTCTGTACGGGCTCTCAGGGGGCTGTGCTGCTCTCAAGTGGGCTCTGTGGGGTTTCTGGTGGTCTGTACAGGCTCTCAGGGGAGCTGTGCAGCTCTCAAATGGTCTATTATGGCTTTTGGGTGGGCTCTGTGGTCCAAGTCCCATCTCACTGGAGCGGGGTCACTAGAACTATTAGCTCAGTCTTCTCGGTTCAGGTTTCTTGTTCTCCGATCACATGCTTGCTTGGCAGTATGGATGCTGATTTATGGGACGATATGACTCTGACTGCTGTATCCAGGGCCCTGTTTGCAGCACGTAGAGTGATTGCGCTCCAATGGATCTCCTCAACGATCCCTACGGTAAGCATGTGGATAGCAGAGCTTGACTGAATAGTAGCGTTTGAAAGAGTGATATTTCAGCATAGAGGCAATATCTCTCAATTTCATAATATATGAACGAGATGGCTGCACAGATCTGTGCCCCATTCCTCAGGTGGCAGTTGAGAATGGTGAGAGATTTTTGCTAGTTGGATATGTGCTAGATGGGATATTTCCCTACACAGGTGTAGTTCTATATAGGATGTACCAGGTATATTAGTTTTGATATATGGCATTAATAATGGATAAAGATGTCATGCAGGCGTGTGGGTCGCCCAGGTGTGGGAGAGGCGCCGACTTGGAGGCGGACACAGGGACTTGTGCAAAGGCTTTACCCCTACTTTTCTCTTTTTTTTATATAAAGTTGTCCTTAAGATTTCTCCCCCTTGTCCTCTGTTCATGTATACCCTTTCCTCCCGTGTCCATGTTTTAATTGCTGTTAATATTCTGACGATATGCTGCAACTCACGTTGTGTTGAAAGCAATATGTCATTGTATTGTGATCTGTGTGTAAAACTTTAATAAAAAATGACTTGATTTAAAAAAAAATAGTCCCCTCTCTTCTGCTGTCAGTTCAGTGGGGGAAAGAGGGAACTACTGTATAACAATATTATTTGGACTGGGACCGCTATCGCTGTGTCCCTTTGGTAATGCGGACCTGGGCTCGCGTGCCAGCAGAGGGGGCCCCACGTGCCCACTCTGGCCACCGCTGTCCTAGAGGCTTTAGGCTTCAGCAAAAGGGGTGGGTGTGTTGTGAGCAACCTCTTGCATAAAATACTTCACTAAGGAGTAACAACTACCCTGTTTCACCGAAAATAAGACCTACCCTGAAAATAAGACCTAGTTGTTACCATTCCCAGGGCTGGTGGTGGCATAAGGGGGAACTTGAAGAGCTGCGGGAGAGAATCAGCGGTGCCAACTAAGCCAGTGCTAGAGGAAGGGACATTCTATCAATCTGATGGATCATACTCGTCAATCCAGCCATGCAGTAGCGTAAGGCCACGGGTAGAAGCTCCAAGTGTTGGAAGGATAGATGATTCAATCAAAAAGGATTCCAGATCTTGAGCTAGTCCAGGCAGCAATGGTCTGGCAGAGTGCCATTGTAGTAACAGCAGGTTGAATAGCAGGACCGGGCAGAAAAAATAAGGCCATAAAGAAAGCTTCCAACCTTTAATCTGCAGGGTCCTAAAAAATAGCTGTATCTTCAACAAGGACAATCGAGGGTTTGGTAAGGCAGTCCATGACTGGTTCCTGCCCAAAGTGATATTAAAGTAAAAAAGATTTTATGCTATTTCAAATGCTGATGAAATCACTTACACAGGATGCTGCTTCTTGATGTTTAAAAGTTTATTTCTTGCTTCCCTCAACTTTAACTTTGGTTCCCCAGTTCTTTTCCCCATTTAAGTATTGCTCCCTGATCGCTAGATCAGGCTACCAGCATGGGTTTTCTGGACTTGCGGGTATGGGCAGAGCTACCTATATGGCTTGCCAGGCATATTTTTCATTCCACCTTATGTCTACAACAAGTTAATTGCATACCCTTAATCAGATGAAAATATTATTGTGCAATGTTAAGGGCCTGCGCTCCTACCAGAAACGCAACTAGGTTTTGAGACATCTGAAACAGACGTAGCTATGCTCCAGCAGACCCACTTGAGAGAACCCTGGGTCGGGGGAGGTCATAGGCTCTCCCTCAAAGGCCAGAAAAGCAGGTGCAGTTATTTTATTGCACAAAAACTTACAATACGCAGTTGCCAAAGTAGACAGAGACTCGGAAGGAAGGTTGCTCACAGTACTCTTAGATCTGGGTGTATGCACATTGGCATTAACCAATGCATACTTTCAAAATTCCCCAACCAGGACAATATTTTTGCATTACTTCTACAATGTCCCTGGTGGAGGATCGAAAGTGTATCTCTGACACTATACCTAGGTTGAGGGGTCCTGAACTAGTCAGACAGACCATGGTCGACACAATCAACTTACATGATGTCTGGGGGGTGGCGCATCCACTAGACACCGACTTCACACATGTCCCTGGCCCATAACTGTCTGGCTCGTTTGGACTACCTCTTCTGTTCCCCTGACCAGCTGCCCAAAGTAATGAATTCAGACATATCTAAGGTGGTGATATCTGATCACGCTCCTGTCTTGCTCTCCATTGGGACCATGCCCCGTGCAGCTAACGCTCACATCTGCCGTTTTCCGTCATATTTAAAATCTAATACGGATTTTCTTCAATTACTGACCACCACATAGAATTATTCTTCCTTTATCAGATCCAAACCTCCACTTCAGCTCTCTTCTGGGAGGCAGCAAACACATATATGAGGGGGAGGATTATATTGTGCTCTGCGGCCTACAAAAAGAGAACGCTGCTAGCCTATCAGTCACCCAGCTCGAGCCTAAGGAAAGCTAAGCAGGTCCTGTTACTCACCCCTTCCCCCCATAGTAGGGCAGAATGGGAAAGAATCAAGCGACTGTTTGACTTATGGGCCCAGCGACAGGAGGCCATTCAATCTTCATACCCGGTTTTTAGTATTCATAAATTTGGTAACAAGGTGGGCAAGGCTCTTGGCTAACCTACTGAACGGAGCACGATCCTATTGCCGTCAACAAGATACTGGAAAACGTATCGCTCTCTTTACAAGGCAGATTACTTTGCCGAGGGGGCAGCAACACACTTCCTAGACTCAGCGACACTTCCGAGCCTCTCCCCTGACCAATTGTCCGTGGACATATCCCTAGAGGAAATAATGTCGACTATCATGACTCTTGGTAGAGGCAAAGCCTCAGGCCCTGATGGGTATACAGCTAATTTTTATAGACTAATGCGCACAGAGGTGGTGGATTCCCTCCACTCCCTATATAATTCAATATGCAACGGTGGTCCTTACCCAGCCACAGGGAATCCAAGTGCCTATAGACCGATCTTGTTACTAATGCAAAAATTATATCTAAAATTATAACTAATAGATTGGCCAATATTTTGCCCTCCCTGATCCAGCCGGCACAGGTGTGCTTTAAGGGATGGTCGGTTGTTATGAATCTTCGCAGGGTCCAGATAGCCCTGGAGGAGTCACATGCTCATCCCTTAAGGGCGGCAGCAATAATCACATGGAGGGAGACCCAGTTTAAAATTCTTCATAGGGCCTATGTCAAGCCCTCAGGGAATGCTGCCACCACCTCCTCAACACAAACACTGGCTTCATTATGCCCCAAATGTGGATACTCGAGACCAACCCTTCAACACTGCTTATGGACCTGCCCAGCAGTGTTGGCCTTCTGGGAGGAGGTCCTCAAATATATCAACGGTATCCTTTCATTGAAACCTGACCTAGATGCTCTATTGTGTCTGTTTAGTTTCTAAGAGCATACCAATGAGCATGGTGGCTCTCAATGATGCAAGGACATGGACTGGGTTCATATATGCCTCTTAACTGCAAGAAGAGGTCTTATGAGACATTGGAATTTGGCTACTACTCCAACGATACAGGAACTTATTAGAGACCTAAAAACCCTTCTCTGCAAGGAAAAGCTGGATGCGGAATTAGACAAGGATACTTGCTCCAAATTCTTTTTTTCCAGGTGACACTACTTTTTGAGTGCCTCTTATTCTGTTTTGGAGGTAAGACAAATTGTCCGTCCTTTCTGTTACACTAAATGGTACTTGCACGCTGATATATCGCATACCCTGGGGTCCTTAAGAAATGGATCCAGACTGAGAGTTTGCATTTACTGCATGGTGCACGGTGACGACGGCTGTCTACCTGGCCTATGCAGGGAAGCAACCCATTGAGTAATGTGCTATTTCCTGGGGTAGGGGGAACTGTTTTGATTATACCCCTGTATTTGCTTTTCCTTTTATACTTGGGATGGGTGATCTACTGCATGCCTGCTGTTTAAGTGATAACCTGTGTTATACTTTGTGGTAAAATGTGAAAAATTCAATAAAATGTATTTTAAAAAGACAACTAAACCCCTGAAAGACAATGCTGGTAGGAGCTGAGGCAAAACATCCAGCATACTACGTGCTACCTCATATGACAGGATGCTAAATAAACGTGCAAATGTGGAGCATAGACCTGGTGGATACCTGAAATGCAGTGACTTACATACCTTCATAATACCAAGAGTCAGTGCAAAGTGATTAAGATTCCTTAGTACCTGATAACACCCCTTTAAGTACCCCATCTTGCCTCCATAGAAGGGTAAAGCAGGATAAGCCGTGGGGGAGAGTGGGCCTGTGCACTTTCAACACAAGACACCCCCCTCAGGACAGTGGGGGGTGTGGCCTGGCTATGGCGGTGTGAGGACGTAGCACGCTGGAGCTCTGCTACCAACCGAGCATCTTTCAGTTGAACACCCCTAACCGAGTACCTAAATCAATGGCTACAAAGGGCAAACCGTCCGGAACCACCAGCAGACAGAAAACCGGGAGTCTACATCAGTTTTTCACATCCCCGGTAATCTCCACACGCTCATCTACGGCAAGCCGCATGGCGTTGCTCGAGACAGCGCGGACTACGCCATCGGTGTCGCTTAGAAACCAGCGAGGACTCCCCCAGGCTCTTCTCATGGTGGAACGCAATACCCCCCTGGAGGATTTCCCTGGTCTTAGAATGGACCTTACTGCGCAACCGCAACTAGACGCTACTCGAGACCAGCAGGCTTCTACTCCACACCACCTGTCGGCTGGAGAGATATCCTCTATCCTGCTCTCCCTCCCGACTAAACAAGATATGGCTGACATGGTCTCCCGGATGGAGGAAACACTTAAACGGGACATAGCCGAGATGTCGACCACGGTAAACCATTTGGAGGACCATGTGATCTCGGTCCGTGCAGACCATGATATCATTGTCCAACGTATGGATACATTAGAAGCTAAGGTTGCGCTCCAGGAGTCACGATTCTCCTTAGTGACGCTGGCATACGACGACCTTGAAAATCGCTTACGCCGCAACAATGTGAAGCTGCGAGGTTTGCCGGAATCGACATTGCCTACCGAACTGTGTGCCACGGTCTCCCGAATCCTTAATGAGCTATTAGATAAGCCCCCAATAGCGCCACTAGAGCTGGACCGTGTACACCGGGTTGGAGGCTTGCGATCTGATGGAGAAGCCCGACCCAGAGACGTACTCTGTCGCATTCACTACTCCACTGTGAAGGAGGCCGTCCTTCGCCAGGCCTGGCGGAAAGGCCCAATCAACTATGAAGGTACAGAGGTCAGTCTACTACCAGACCTAACCAGACATACCCTGCAGATGCGCCGGACATTGCAACCACTCCTTACCGCAATCAGGCAAGTGGGAGTGACCTATACATGGGGCTATCCATTCTGCCTTAATGTACGTAGAAATGGAGCGATGTTTATCCTACGACACCCGGACCAACTGACGTCTCTCTTCTCGTTTCTGGAGATGGCACCAGTGGAGATCCGGGATTGGCTCCATCCAGACCTTCTAGACGCTCAGCGTACCACATCCCAACGCACCCATCAGCGAGCACCTCTCAAAAATGGAACGCGATCAGGATCTCCAGTTCCCCCGACCCTGGACCAAGACCTCCATGACCCCGCGTGTGACCCAAAAGCCTTCGAAGAAGTAAAGTGAAAAACACTTGGAAACTTTGCTCCCGGCAACAATCTACAGAGATAATCGCAACATTTGATGACCCCCCTCACGGCACCATGTTTCTTTTAGTCACTGCATGACTACCATCCCTATTCACTTACCCAGACCCATTGAACCGACCCCGGTGTTGCGGTCCTGTGGATAACAGCCTCGACGGGTAACGTATAGTATCATACAGGAGGGCCTCAGGGTCTCATGATCCCCCCACACTTGAGTGAAACGATCAGTAGACAAATGGGCATTGACTTGGCCGTGATGCACAGGGAACATGGATTTGTAGATTGATGCTTGACCCTCTGTCTGGTTCTCATTTCTTTTGTGTGTGTTTTTTGTGCTTTAATATGTGCTTAGCCTGGCTCTCACCTATTGCGGCCAATAACCCTACCCGTCCCTATCACCCTACCCGTCCCTATCACCCCCCTCCCTCCCCACTACCCTCCGCCCTCGACTACTGATCTTTCGTAGGGAGGCATGGTGGGGACTACGACTCCATATGCCAGGCGCTGCATATGGCTGCTGGGTGACCGGCTATACCTCATGCTCCAATATGAGGGGGCTTATAATCCCTTCACTCCCCGTGATAGTGATGGCTGAGCTAAGTACATTAACTAGTATATTAACTAGTAGATAAACTGCCACCTAACAGATCTAAGAGACCTTTCATATATTTTGTTTTGGTTAGGGTTTGTATTTGTTATGAAACTATATGATGCTTTTGTTGGTAGCCTCTCCCAAATAGGCTAGGGATCACCGCCGCCTCCATATATGATAGGAGACCGCGGTGACCCAACTGGCTGGTATTCCAGCCGAATATAGGTGAATACGTTTTGGTTTTTTTCTTCACCTTTACTCCCTCTTTTTTTTTCTTCTTCCTTTTTTTTCCCCTCTCCCTTCACTTTTGTAGCCCACACGAGTAGATTTAAACCCCACTACCCCCCCTCACCTAACCTATCTTTACCCCCCTGTCCCACCTTTATCTCACTTGTACTGCGTTATTCAACAGTTGACACAACTCCACGTGTTAGCCACACTAAACATACCTAGATTTCCTGATTGCCCCCCTCCTATACCTTATTTTACTTTCTTTTCCTTCCTATTTTCCCACCCTTTTCTCTTTTCTCCCCAGTTCACACCCTCTTGTCTGGGCCGTAAGATGGCATCTCTTAAAATGATTTCTTGGAATGTCAAAGGGTTGAACGCCCCTGAAAAACGGAGAATGATATGGGGCGATTTAAACCGTCAGGGGGTGGATGTTGCTCTCCTCCAGGAGACCCACTTCAAGATCGACCACGTTCCCTGCGTGGGACGGGCAGTTACCCGGTTATATACCATAGTAGTTCACCAGACAAGAGATCCAGAGAAGTTGGTATTTTACTCTCTCGCACAGTACCATGGTTGTTACTGGACCAGTTTTCCGGAGAGGAAGGTCGGGTCCTATTCATTAAGGGTACTGTTGGCTCCCAAATAATAACACTGGCCAATATTTATGCCCCTAACCACCATCAGATTTAATTCATTGAGCGCGTACTGAACCACCTGTCGGAGTTCCAGGAAGGGACAGTGATCCTGGGAGGAGATTTTAATCTTGTCCTGGACCCCAATCTAGACTCTTCACGTACTTCCACCCACCTCTCTCTAGCAGCTCTTAAAAGTCTCAAGCATTCCTTCTTCTCTTATCAATTGATAGATGTGTGGCGCCTACAACATCCCTCAACCGTGACTACACATACTTCTCGCCCCTGCACCAAAGTTACACCTGCATAGATTATTTTTTCACACACCATAGCCAACTGGCCAGGATCCGCGATGTAGAGGTGGGCAATATCACCTTATCAGATCATGCACCTGTCCTATTGACATTGGCAATGGACAATTTAGCACCCGGTCCCTGGCAGTGGAGGTTGAATGATACCCTGCTCCAGGAGTCTGAATTCGCTGACTCCTTGGAGCAGAGTCTCTCCCTGTTTTTTCAGGAGAACTCCACGCCAGATATCTCCCCATACATGATATGGGAGGCGCACAAGGCGACTGTCAGGGGCCTGCTGATTGCGCGGGGCTCCCAGCTCAAAAAGCAGCGCTTAAAAGATATCGCCTCCCTTTTAACGAAGATCCACTCTCTGGAAACACGCCACAAACTTACAGCGGACGCGACCATTAACACACAGCTTTGCCTAATGAGGGAACAACTTTGCGCCCTATGTAATTTTAAAGCGAAAGCATCACTGCTCAAATGTCGCCGTACCTTTTATGAGTACGGCAATCAGTGTGGGAAATATCTTGCGAGAGCGGTTCGCAAACAGCAGGCCCGGACATTTGTCCCCTTTATCAACTCTCCCACAGGTATTAAACGCTCACTTCCATTGGAGATAGCGGAAAGTTTTGCGGATTACTATGGAGGTCTGTATAATCTAACGTACCCTACCTCCCCAAGAAGAGACTCTTCGCGCTTGACCCGCATGAAGCAATATATCCAGCGATCGGAAATTCCATCCCTTCCACTGGCAACCAGTTCACTACTGGAAGTCCCGATATCAGCACTAGAATTAGAACAAGCCATTAAACGTACACAGACTAGTAAAGCAGCGGGTCCGGACGGCTTCTCCTTACTGTACTACAAACGCTTTCTCCCGATCCTCTCTGCACCTTTTCTGGGAGCGCTTAACTCATTACAAATGGGCAACACCCCTCCCCCGGAGTCTCTCATGGCACACATTATGGTCATCCCCAAAGAAGGTAGAGACCCTGCCCTTTGCCCAAGCTATAGGCCGATATCCCTACTCAATACCGATATCAAACTCTGGGGGCGCTCCACTCTGCCCGGTCGGATGCCAAACCGTGCGTGTTTTTATCCACAGACGTGGAGAAGGCGTTCGACCGGGTAGACTGGGAGTTCCTCCGGCTCACTCTTGAGGCGATTGGAGTGGGAACCGGTATGCGCTCCTGGATTAGCTCCATTTACTCCCAACCAACTGCCCGAGTACGGGTTAACGGCGCTCTCTCCTCTCCGTTCCCTATATGTAATGGCACACGCCAAGGTTGCCCTCTTTCCCCAGTTCTTTTTGTATTGTCCTTGGAGCCCTTCCTACGTACTGTCCGAGCCAACCCTGATATCCGAGGTGTGATGGAGGGGACCAATCATCATAAAATCGCAGCCTTCGCGGACGACCTTCTTTTCTTCCTGTCCTCCCCAGATATTTCTATCCCTGCCCTCCTCCAGGAGTTTGGTATTTATGGAGACCTCTCAAATTTCAGGATAAACTTCCATAAATCTGAGGCACTACATGTATCCCTCGCGGGATTATGCCTCCAGAGAGTTCTCCACAACTTCCCCTTTAAATGGGCATCGACCGCAATTAAATACCTGGGGATACTTCTACCCAAAGATATATCTCAAACATATGCGCTGAACTTCCCCCCGCTCCTGCCACGTATAACTGCAGATCTTGAGACGTGGACCAAAAATACCTTCTCGTGGATGGGAAGATGTAACATATTAAAGCAGTCTATACTTCCTAGACTTCTTTACCCCCTTCAAGCCCTCCCGATTTTCATCCCTACAGTTTTTTTCCGTAAAATACGAACGCTTTTCTCTGGGTTTGTCTGGTCACAGAGACCAGCTAGGCTCAGCTACGATATCCTGCGTAGACCCAAACAACAGGGCGGGATATCATTACCAGATGCACGACAGTACTATGTGGCGGTCCACCTGACACGTATAGTAGACTGGTGCCACAACTCCCAAACCAAACTTTGGGTAGACCTGGAACAACCGTATGCAGATGTCCCTTTAGCCAATCTCCCTTGGTGTACCACTTCCCTACCTCCACAATTACAATCCCACCCTACCATAGGCTCCACGATTAAGATTGCACGGTCCATTTTTAAGGGAGGTAGGATCTCTCCCTTTCCTTCACCTCTCACTCCCATTTTAGACAACCCGGCATTTCCACCGGGTATAGGTGCCCACACATACACGGCACTACGGAGACTCGGAAAGGATAAGGCCAAACACTTTGACTGACACGACTAGACCCTCAACTAACACTCTTTGCACCAACCCGGATTATGGCCCCCTTGACTTTTGGTCAGCTGTGCGACTGTCCCACTTCCTGCACGCGAACCCTGTAATGCGACACTCCTGTAGACCCCTTACTCCTTTCGAGCAACTTTGCTCACAAGATAAGTCTCCCCGACACACCCTCTCCCTATGCTATAGATTGTTGATTCAACCACTGAACCCAGATGATCTGTGGTTTATATCACGATGGGAGGGAGAACTACAGACCAGCTTTACCCCGGAAGCCATGCAGAAATTACTTACACTCTCGTATCGTTCTTCGATTAGTAATAGATATCAAGAGTCTGGCTATAAGATCATGACTAGATGGTACCGTACTCCACAATCCCTTCACACACTATTTCCCGAGTCACCCGACCGATGTTGGCGATGCCAACAACCCGGAGCAGGTATGTTACATATCTTCTGGTCCTGCCCGGCTCTCCGACGGTTTTGGGAGCAAGTATGCGCTCTCGTTCAGAAATTTACGGATGTCCAGGTACCTGAAGACCCGACCTTCTTTCTCCTCCACCATAATACCATCCCGCTGCGTTCCTATACCCACTCCTTGATTAGACACGTGGTAAATGCCGCTCGGGCATGCATCCCAGCACTCTGGAAGAAACCCGAAGCCCCCCATATAAGCCAAGTTCTAGACCGTATCCATGATATATATATCATGAAAGATCTCACGAGTTCTATTAAACATACCTCTGCCTCAGTCGCTCAAACCTGGCTCCCCTGGCTGGAATACATTCAGTCCCCTGACTATCTTACCCTCAGATAGGAGAACACTGATTCGCTCCTGATGGGGTAACTCTATCCCATCCCTACCCTATCTTTCCTGCTTCCTTATCCTCCTTAGCTATTTGTCCTACTATCATTTTTCTTTTTCTCAGTGACCTAGTAACTACCGGGCCATTTATCCCGTATGCCCCTCCCCCCCCCATATTTTTTTTTCCCTCTCTCTCTTCTTTATTACTCAACCCCTAACCCACACAACATACTCACTCACTTGCCCAACACAATGTTTTGTATTGGTTTTATTTTTTGTTATGGTTTGTTTTGTTGTGCAAAGTTTTAAAAACGACATTTTTTATGCATGTTATTGACAGGATGTCATTTCACTTAGGGTCAGAAGCCCCTTCCTTTCCCTACACACCTCCCTGGGATTCACAGTTGCTCGCATAAGCACTTGAACACTTACATGTCCCCCTTCTGAGATACTTATGGGTCACTGACCAGCTGAGCAGGGGGAATATCTTCCCCTTTTTTTTTTTTCCCCCTTTCTTTCTCCATTTTTTCCCCCTCCTAAATGCTTTAAATATTTCATTTGTTTATTATATACATCGCAATGCATTTGAAATACTCTCTCTATGACCGCTTGAACGAGCAACTATTTGTTATTCAAGCACTTGTTTATCTCTTTTGTGATCACTGTCAAGGTATTTAAAATATAAAATAAAGAATTTATAAAAAGACACCCCCCTCACACGTGACCCCAACAGGGAAGTCCAGCACAGAATCCCAGATGGAGAGTCCCGTCTGTTCAGGCATGTAGGAAGTGACATCACAGAGGATGTGACGATGGAAGGGCAGGTGCCCTACAGCAAAATGGTGGCTCTGGCTTCGAGTTCCAGAAGGCCGCAAGCTGTGGCCTAAATTAAGTTTGCCTGACTGCACAGAACACATACTTGCAGGAGGGCCACAGGTCTCCCTGGCTTCCAGAGCAGCTGCAGCCTTAGCAAAAATTTTAAGGGGGAATGCGCACCCATAGGGGCACGCAGCCCCAGGAGACATGTGGAGCTGGAGTCACCGATCTTCCAGCATTAAAACATGGAGCTGGGGCCACCGGGGATACTAGTGCGGTCATGTAGAGCTGCAGCCGCCTGAATTCCCAGGTCGACCACTGTGCCGCCAGTCTTAACTGCTTCAGGACCGAAGTAAATAAATGGCGGCATCCTGAAGCGGTTATACCAAGATCATGGCTGCTGCAGTTCTATATAGCTGCCTGATTACTTGTATGGTGTTGGGGAGTGTGCGCCGTCACCTTCGGCTATCTCAGGGACCCCAGTCTACTCCAGGTCCAGTGTCCAACATGGCACATTTGTTCACTTTGATCAGAGGGAGATCATCACACTTCCAGCGGCTGATCTCACTCCAATCAATGAACCCAGAAGTGACATGTATTATATCGCATCCGCTGTTATAGCCAGGGAAGAAGCTGATGAAGCAGATCTCTAACAGACCGCTGATGTCACCAGAAAGAGGACCTGGCACACCCTTTTTTGCTATCACAATAAAAAAAGTAAGTCCCCCGCCGCCACATACACACACAAACACGTGTCGGGTGTGCCTACATGTGAAAACAACAATTGTGCCACACATTATATAACACCATGAATGTCGGCATAAGAGCAATAATTCTAGGGCTATCAATCATTGTTAACACTACATCGATAAGCGGTAAAAGCTTTTAAAGCACCACATATGGACATTTTTGGGTATCATAATGTTTTACCGTTTCATGGGCATGCACAATTTTAAAGCTTGACATGTTTGGTATTGTGTGGCAATCCTACAGTAGAATTGCATGTTATGATCGCCAAGATCTCTCAGCCAGGGGGGCCGAGAGGTTTCAGGAAGCAAGGTTTTTTTTTTTCCTGGCTTCTGCTTGGGAACTGGAGATTACAAAGAGTATTGGGAGGGATGAGATCTCCATTCCTGGGTCCATGTCTTGGTAGTAACCAGCGCTTGATGATTGCAGAGCTGTGCACAGCCCTTATAATGCTGGGGGCACACAAAGACAGCCAGGGAAGCTGGCAGAACTGGTGAGGGTAGGAGAGCCAAGAGCCTGAGTGGCCGCTAGGACAAGTGCAAGACAGCACTACAGAAAGGACCGGTGTGTAAGAATTATTAATGTTAAGAGTGGAAGCCAGGAGGCTATACTTGTGTTGCAAGCACTGCATGGATGTTTTACTGAAATACCCCTGCAAGGGTATTCAATGTGGTTGTGTGAGCTTTCATTTAAAAAAAAGTGGGCTACCAAGCCCTTAAAAGAAGATATTACGAGTGGACTGCATCCTTAAAATGCTCAGCATATGTGCCAATATCATCAAACATCACAGTACCTATCTACACGACACAACCTCATCTTTTAGATTTCACAAGCAAATTGGGTATTATATTCAGTTATTGTGCACTAAAATTCATTTTAGTGTATTTCATTCTAAAAAATACTGGTTTGATAAACATTTGTGCAAATATCTTGTGACATAAAAATTGCAACTAGCATATTTTTATTCTACATTGCCTCTGCTTTTAGAAAATATATAATTGTTTGGCGGTTTTAAGTGGTTTACTATCCAAAAATTCAGATTTGTATTGTGTGCAAAAAAAGATAGAAATGGCTCCAGACAGCAAGTAGTTATTAGCGGCTGCCGGAACTCCCAGATATCAGCACCGGCCGGTATTTTTATAACTGTACTGTGGCTAAAAAATAACCTTTAAACCCTCTTTTTTTAAGATTAAAGTTTATTAGGAGTTTTACATGGGGAAAACACAAGTGAGACAATACAGGAAAACAAGGTATTCTTAGAAAAACAAAGGGCCGACATGAGGAACACTTCAAAATTGCAATGAAAAAGTTAACACAATCCTACAACTCCTGGGTTATTAGTCAGCACTTGCACAGTGCAGAAATATCCCCAATGCATCTAGAGTAATGGAAAAGATAAAAAGGGAGAAAAGAAAAAACACAAAGGGAGAAAAGAAAACACACACAAAAAAAGAAGATAGATAAGTGTAGAAAAGAAGGTGTGCGACGGAGCCCGGACCCTTCAATTTTGTGGTATTTTTTTAACTGCTTCAGACAACTAGGTTGACAATGCCGGTTGTGCAGCCATATGCACCACAATGAATAAATTGAGGATGGCAATCATGAATGCTAGCTGTGAGCTCTTCCATCCGACAAATAAATTGCATCTCTTTAACCCATTCCTTTATGGTTGGAAGGACCAATGAATTGCAGTGTCTTGGTATGACCGTCCTAGCTGCCACAAGGAAAAAGTGGAGTAATCCCTTTTTAGAGAAAGCAATGGATCCTGGTATCATGGAAAGGAGGGCCACCTGTGGGGTTCGGATAGTCCTTGAACCGGTAAGGGAGTTCATGTAATTAGACATGTGGATTATAATGGGGAATACTACACTGTAATGTTCCCTATTATAATCTATTTCTCTGTTGTGTACTGCTATTTCATGCAAGTAGACAAATGGATTATAATGGGGAATATTACACTGTAATGTTCCCTATTATAAATCTATTTCTCTGTTGTGTACTGCTATTTCATGTAATTAGACAAATGAATTATAATGGGGAATATTACACTGTAATGTTCCCTATTATAATCTATTTCTCTGATTAAATGATTACAGACCGACCTCTGTTCTATCACAGTTTAAGACTACGTTAGAATGTGTGACCAGTGACGTGGTCACACATTTAAATGTAATCTTGCCTAGTTTTTCGGCAGTGGAATAGGTGAAGAATTCCAACGCTTTCCCAGCTGTTCCAGGGCAGATCGGCATCGCAAATTGCATGTGCAGGGAACCGTTCTGCCCTGGAACAGCTGATCGGTCCTGAAATGTCACTTCTATCCGACTTTGTGAGTGCGGTGAAATGTGAGATCGCAGTCGGAGAGAAGTGACATTTCAGGGCCGATCAGCTGTTTCAGGGCAGATCGGTTCTCCTGCACATGCGATTTGCGATGC